>NW_026693998.1:0-196347 GCF_021218885.2 Marmota monax | reverse complement strand
TAATTTTTAATGTTTTCTGGTTTTCATGTATGGATTCCTGACCTGACTGATTATTGATTTTGCCTGTATACTACACTCAGACAATTCCATTCTTGATTTTGTGTGTGTATTCATGCATTTGTGTGCACATACATGTGGTTGCACACATTACACAGAGATAGCAACAAAAAAAATACTTTGAGGAACTTCCTCATTTCAAGAACTAAGTTCTTCTCAAAGATGATTGCCTAGATAACACACACCAAAACTCTTTTTCGTTTTATGGACATAGTTGTGTCTCTCCAAAATTAATCTCTTGAAGTCCTTACCAGCAACGTGTAGAAATTTGGAGATGATGTCTTTAGGAATGTAAAAGAAGTCACATGAGTTCATAAGGATGGACCCATGATCCAAATTCCTGGGTTCTTATAAGAAATAGAGACACCAGGGATGCACATGGACAGAAGAAATATCATGTCAGAATGGAACAAGATGTCTGGGAGCCAAGAAGAGAGGCCTCAGGGCAAACTAAAACTGCTAACACTTTTCCTCAGACTCCCACCTTCTAAATATGTAAGAAATAAATTTCTGTGGTTTACATCACCCTGTCTGTTTTATTATGGTAATTCTATCCAACTTCCATGTTGCATACATACATTTCCTACAGCTACCTAGATGACTCACACCAAGAATTATCAGAAAAAAATAGAAACTAAAACCTGGCTTCAGGTGATAAAAGTACTAAAAGAGAAAAAAAGAAAAATAGTTAAGGTCATTAAAAACTCAGATACACAAATAAGGAAATTAACTATATACATATCATATATATATATATATATATATATATATATATATATATATATATATATATATATATTAAAGGTCCATAAATTTCCCTTCAGGTATAGCACTTGCTTAGTACATGTGAAATCCTGGGTTCAAGGCCTAGTACCACAAAGTAAATAATTCTGATAAAAAGTACCTTTAAACTTATGTAAGAAAGTGACAAAAGAGAACTAATTTAACTTTATGGCAGCACAGAATAAATTTAAAAATATGTGTGTGTGTGTGTGTGTGTTAAAATGCACTAAGCTTTATAGCTATAATAAAAATATACCTCTAATAATAATAATACAATGTGTCCCACTGTTGATCCAGTTGCTCCAGGTTGCAGCAAATGAGTAGAATATGGTCTCTGAGGAAGGATTGCTCCAGTCCATGAAGCAGCATACTGGGATGAGAGAAGAGGGCAAGGCAGGAATCTGGTGAGTGCCTTGGGTGTGTGGTTGTGGTCCCTGGTAAGTCACAGACATTGCATGCATACAGGACTATAGCTGCTGGTCAGGCATTGGTGGAGAAACCTGGGATGTACTTCTAGGTGGACTTGTAGATTCCATTGTGTCTTGCAACTGCAGGACAAGGTAAGGTGTCCTGCACTACCTGTTGGAAACCCCATGCCACAATTCAGCAACACCCTCAGGGCCAGGGTAACAGGTCACTTAAATGCCAGGGACAATTGTTTTCCTGATCCAGAAAGGTTACAGGGTCTCAAGGATCAGGATATTTGGGAATAAATGTGGAGTCTGGAAGTACACAGGGGGCACTTAGTTTCCATCTCCACCACTGACTATCATGGTGACTGGAATGAATTACCTCACTCCTATATTACTTAATGCCTAATGGTTATAAATTTATTTCTCTCTGAAAATTGTCTTGTCTTTTTAATGCATCTTTATTTTTAATTACTACATACTACTGGTTTCTGTCAGTATTTATTTTATTGAAATTTATATATAGATAATTACATATGTACGTGTGTGTATATATGTGTGTGTATGTGTGAATGTGTGTGTGTATACATGTTTTTAATCTGTGTGATTTTTTCACCAAAGGTCATATTTAGAGATACTTCTCCATTAACATATTTAGTTCATCTTTTTGTACTCAAGTTTGAGAGTGTGTTCCAATAATGTGTCCAGGCAACAGTTCTGCAAAATCCTAGTTGCTGATAGTTATGATCCCTCTGAGCTGAAGCCAGATGCATTGAGCTTCACATGCCTTTGTAGATATGTTTTTAGGTGATGTTTCCACATGGAAGTTTTGGTGGGTCAGGTCTCACTATATGATATCCTAATATTTTCTTATTAAGTGCTTCAAATTCTCCATTTTTAGCATTGCTGTGACAAAGATGCATCTTCTCTTTGAAGTTTCTGTAGTGTGCTTTTTATCACCATGCCTGTGGATGCATTACACCTGTTTTCAAGTTCCTCCTGTGATGAACAAATAACATGCTGTTGTTTCTGAGTTTCTTAAATTTATTCCTCCATCAGTTCTCCAAAATTTTCCAAGAACTTCCTAGAAGCTCCAGAAGCATTCACTTGAGGATATTCTTCCCACTGAAGAAGAGCACTAGATGTTGATGTAATGCTGATTTTCTGAATAAGTGTCACCACTCAAGACCTAAGAGAAGAAGAAAGGGATGAATCCTATGGTTTAGTGGAGAAATTTTGACTTTGCATTCAGGCAGAGTGGATTATAATCCAGCACAAGTGTTTAATACTCATGGAACTTTGAAACATTCCTTTACATTAAATAGTTACATAAGCCTCATTTATAAGATAATGCAGAATGATAACAAGTGTCACAATGTAGGTAATTCTTCACTCTCACCTTTGCTGACAATCTTGATGGTGTGCTTTTACTCTTACACCTGTCAACATGCAGAATCTCTTTCCCAAACCTTGAATCTGCACTTTTCTTACTTGCCATGGTCCATATAAAGCTGTGATTATGGCAGTGTGTTAGTTGGGTCCCTAGAAACAAAATTCCCTGAAAGATTTTGCTTTTACTTTCATAACCCTGTCATAGGAACAAGCCACATGAGCTTTTTGGAGGATGAGATATCATGGGAAGAGAATCCAACTGCTCAGTTGACAGCCAGCTCACTCTCTGAATCAGCTACCTTAGCAGCCATGAGTTAATCACATGCAGAATTAGGACCTCAGCTGAGCCAGTCTGAATTTATCACCAGCTTAATCATGAGCAAATAAATTTGAGTATTTTTATGCAATGATCAATAATAAATCTTTCATTTTAGGCAGGATGCCAAGATTCAATCACTTTTGGCTTGGAAGTTATAGTGCAAACACGAGCTGCCTGACAGGTGCTGATTTTTTTCTCTCCTAATTAAATTTAAATGCAGACCTCTTATTAGATGGTGATGAATTACACAGAAATACATGCAGACATATAAGCATATGATTGGTACTATAGCTTTCACAGTAACCCTCACCACAGGAGGAAATAGACATCACAGCTGGGCCATTATGTCCAAGTCCAAATTACAAAATAAGATTTATTTTAATCTGTTTAAAATATAATTTAAACTGTTGAGAGAATTAAGTGCATGTGGTCCCTGCCTCCATGGACACCCACCTTCATTCGGGGATGGCTCTGTGCCCAGCATGGGTGAGAAACACTAGTTGACTTCTGGACACATCCTGGTTGAAATTCCTGCTTACTCTCTAGGCAGCATCTCTCCCGCTCTTTTGACCTGGGTAGAAGTAGTAGAGAAGAAGTGCCCCCACCATCTCCTGTCAGCACGAAAAGGAGGGCTTTAGGTATGCCTTCTCCTGAAAGTCAGGGTAGCCACAGTCTTCAAGCTGGAGTATCTGCTGTGACCTGAGATGTGTTGGAGCCTTAGAGCAAAGTGAGTTTTCAAGATATACCTCCAAAAATATACATACTTCATTAGGGAGTTTATATTGGTAACATAATAATATTTTGGATGTTTGGGTTAAGTTATTGCAATTAATTTCATGGTTCTTTTAAATATTTAATGTGAATGTTTGAAAATTTTAAATTATAATTGTGACACATTTTATCAGTATTGAAAGTTGCTGCCTTAGGCGGTTGTTTCCCTGTTCAAAGCTCAAACTCTGTCCTGATTAGACCAGAAAGCAGAAAATTTAAATTAATTTTAAAGTAATGGTCATTGTTTCATTTATATTCATGAATAATATATACACATGTAATAAAGAAATTTACATAACCAAGGTTTATATGATACAAGGTTAATGCAAATATCCTCCTGGATGGGCCAGATCTCACTAGTCAGAGGAAGCCGTGCCTTAACACTCAAAAGCCTGAAGCTTTGTGTTCATTTTTCAGAATCTCAGAAAATAAAAATAAATATAAAAATAAAAAGACAGTGGGGTATGACTGACAATCCAGAGACTTCAGAGGCAGCTGCATAAGGATTACAAGTTGGTGGCCAGCCTGGGAAACCTAGAAAAATTCTGTCTCATAATTTAAAAAAATGAAAAAGACTGAGGCTGTTTATCAGGGACAGACTGCCCAGGATTCAATCCCAAGTATTGAAAAAAGGAAAAAAAAAAAAGAAAGAAACAATAAATAAAAAAGAAAAATCAGAGAACAAGAACCACTGTCACTCAGTCCTCATTCACTCTTTGGTTGTATATACTCTACTGTCCTTAATACTCTCATTAGGCTGAGATTCAGGGGGCCTGGCTGAAGCCCTGTTAAGTAAGAGTCACATGGGTGAGATCTGTCCATTCCAGCACACACCTAGTGAGGAGTGGGTGTGCTTTGCCGACTGCTGTGACTTTTGTCTCTGGAGCCTGCTGTCCTTCTGATTTACATCTAGACTCACTCGCCTATGCTCAGGTCTTTTGGGTTGCTCTGCCACATAGGTGCTAGAAAATTCACAGAAAGAATGTTAGCACCCTGACAAATAGGAAATGCTGAGTGTTGGCGGGCATTTTGAGACTCAGGAGGCTATTTGGAACTGGAAGGACCCACAATGGTGGAAACTGGAGATGATGGACAAGGACTGCACACTTCATCTTCAGAGTTCACCAACCTGAGCCCCCCTCTGGGCAGCTCAGCTCCCAGGCCACTCTGCCTGATAACTGAGTGTGAGTCTGCATTTGGGACTCTGCATACCCTGTCCAATTACTGCATGATTGTTTCAGTCCCTGCCTGAAGCCTTGTCTGGGATTAACATTCCCATAGAGATGCTGAGGCATCTCTACAGGTTGTGTGGTGAAAATTGGGCTGTTAATCCAGAGAGGATCCCAGCTCTGTGTGTGGGGTTTCTGCATGAGGATAGCTGTTGTCTTTAGGTACCCCAATTCCTCCTTCCCTCTGAGCTTTCTATGTGTATAAGAAGCAGTGTTCAGGTCAAGAAGAAGTCAGTCCTGTAGTCTAGCTCTACATTGTCTATGAATAAATTCCTCAATTTCCAGCTTCCTGTCCATATTGTCAATGCAAAATTCCCCTCTCCACAATATCCACTCTTTGTTTCCTATACTGCATTACAAATAGATGCAGTATTTTTCAATGTTTTCTTCCAAGTACAGGGTGGCACTTTTTAAATATTTCATTTTCTGTTTTGAGCATTTTGCATGAGAGGAAACCAGAGATTACTTGACCATTTGGGGAAAAAAGGTGTGTGCCTTCTGGTTTTCTTCTATAGGCACAGAAAACTCACTACAATGACTTTGAGATTCCCCTGCAGACTTCACTATGTGACATAACCTCAGTTCATTCTCCCTTCTTTTCCTGGCCCTGGATTTCAGAACAGCCTGACACAGGTGTCCAAAGTTTATGTCTCAAGCCTCTTGGAGTGTCTAGTGAGTGCCATTCCTGGGTCTTGTCCTCCTAGAAAGCAGTTGAAAGTGTGGGGTGGGAGCCTCTCAGGGGAGTAGCTGGAGGTCCTGCCAAGATTTTCCTTTCATCCAAAAGGCATTTCCACTGTTTGTTTGGTTTTAATAAGCTACTGTGAATAGCAAAAATGATGTAAGGTGTGTAGCCATTTGTTTGACACACCTATTCCAGTCTCTTTAGCTGTATACCCAGACTTATTACTACTGGATCAAGCAGTAGTTTTGTCTTTTATGGAGATCCTTTATACTAATTTTTAAAAATCAGTACAAAAGCAAGCCTCAAGTCCAAATGTTTCTCAATAGTGGGTGTGGGTGCCTAGTGGTGGGGCTTTCTGCCTGGTGTTGTGGGGACATGAAGAAACCCCAGACCCAATTCATCTCATTCCCACTTTGGAACATGGTGCCCAGCTGACTGGAGAGAGAGAGAGGGATATGGAGACCTCCTCTCTTCAGGCTGATGTCCTGTGTGGTAATTGTGGGATCATAAATACCTTTTTGAATTTAGGTCACTTCTTATGTTTTTTCAGTTTTTTTTTTATTAGAGGATGAGAGGTGAGTAGAAGAGAATGAAAAAGGTCCTGTTGTGAATCTCATGCTAACCCTCTGATTGTTATGGTTACTGCCTAGTTGTACCAGGGCCATTGGTCATTAGGCCAGTGACTCCCTCCAGCTCTGGGTCTCAGTGCTCTATTATTGGCACTTCATCTGGTTACTGAGCTCATGTAAAGTGTCTGAAGAAGGCAGTTTCTGAGGTTGTAGGTCATGGTGGCTGCTGAAGCTTCTGCTCCTCATTTGAAGTGAAGGCATGCTCAGGAGACCCTCAACACTCCAGTCCTGAGCAACATCAAGGAAGGGTGTGAAGGCTTTACACCAGAACCACAAGCTCATAGGAAAAAGCTAAGGTTGATGTGAAATCTGCTGGACAGGTTACTGCAAAAATAGTGAAGAGATCACAGGAAAACAAAGTGAAAAAGAAGAAGACAAAGAGACAAGAAGAAATATTACCAGTTAGATGAAGCAGCCTGCACATAGTAATTGACAAAGAAACTGAATTTCTACAGGAAATTGCCTCATTGTGCTTGGAAAGCAAGCCGGGCCCCACCTCCATGAGTTTAGACTCAGAGGAAGTAATGGGTGTCCTGCAGTAGAGGCTGAGCCTCCCTTGGATGAAGTGATGAATGGATCCCAGACCTCACTCACCTCAATCCCACTCTCATACTAGGTGCCCTACTGACTTGAGAAGAAGAGAGTTGTGAGACCCTCCTGTCCCAAGGCAGTGTGATATCCTGTGTGATTATTGAAATCCAGCGATCCTAAAGACCTGTGTCACTTTTTTTTTTTTTTTCACATTTGCACTCAGAGGATTGGAGGTCAGTAAAAGAAAGAAAGGTCCTCTTGAGAAACCCACTTTACTTTCTGGTGGTTATAATCACTCCCAGTTGTACCAGTGCCATTGGTCACTGAGCCACTGCTTCCTTCCAGGTTTGGGGTTCTTTGGTTCACTGTTGGTTAAGGGAGGAGATGGGGGACCTTCAAGTATGGTGTCCTGGGCCAGGGTGTCCTGGGACCATGTCAGCAGTTTGGACTCATTAGAGGGTGTGGGCAGAGTTCTCTCATTTCCTGAGTGTGAGCCTAGCTCCTGTAGTTGATACACTTTCACAGGTGGTGTTCTGAAGAGCGAATGCCTTTTACTTTCAGAGAAATGAAAGGGAACAAAGAAGAGGCCTATCTAGAGGCATTTCTGGGGTAGAGGACCAACCTGTGCATCACACTTGCCATAGAAACCTGATGTCATTATGGCAACCATGGAGACTATGGTGCCATTCTTTAGGAGGAGTTGTGGTGAGGGCAGCAGGGCCCTGCCTCCAGGAGTTTGGACTCAGCAGGGTGTGAGTGTCCCACTGTGGGGGCTGAGCCTCCCTTGGTGTTGGAAGAGAAAGGGATACTAGACCCATGTCACACAATTTCTGCTTTTTGACAAGAGGGGGGTGGGGAGAGAGGGAGAGGGAGAGAAAGAAAGAGAGAGAGAGAGAGAGAGAAAGAGAAAATGCTCTAGGTCTGGTGTGTTCAGCATCAAGTTCTGTGGCAAGTGGGGGTGGAAAAGAAAGTGCTTCGTCATTAAATAGATCAGTATTCTAAGGAAACATTTTGAAATTTATACACAGAATAAATTCAGGGGATTTTCAGGAATTATAATTAAAGAGGCTATGATGTAAAATCATACATCAGAGATCATCACACTTTTTAAGTATAATTTTTGTTTTGATATTTCAATATGTTTAGATGTCTTCTGGGATTTAGTGCATGGGTTCTCTCTCAACCAGTGAAGAGGACTAAGGAATAGGATAGAGGAGAGTATGGCTGCAGAGTCACTAATCAAGACCTCTAGAGACCAAGCAGGTCTGACTTTATTGTGCAGTTACCATGTTTATATATTCAGGAAGTAGCTAAGCAGATTATAGGCAACCACCAATACAATTTCTGGCCAACTGTCCTTGCAATGACTAATCGAGGAGTGGGCCATAGAGCAAGTGAAGGTACTGCAACATGTGGCCTCATGCCCAGGGCTATGCCTGTGGTGTAAGCTGTTTATTGCTCACATAGCTAGCATGAGGGAGTGGTTTGCCACTCAGACACCCTTAATATATGCCATATATGCAGTAGTCCATGCACTTGTTCCCACAATTTAGTATGAATTATTTTTTTTCTTATTGGCTGAATTCCAGATGTATCTGAAAGCCTCATTTTCCTCTTATCTTAGCTGTGATATGTCTTCAAGTTGCCTTTTGTATATTACCTTATCCACACCTTCCTTAGAAGATGAAGTGTTGGTCTTAATTAGTCTCCAATATTCCTATGTGTATTTGTGTTAGATATTCTCTTGGGTGTCTTGTAATGCTGTTGTCAACTGTTCCATTGCCCTGTGGATGGCATAAAGATCTCCGTATGATGGTACTCATATACATTATTCAGATCAAATTGCTGGGAATGACATTACTGGGAATAAAGTTGACAGTGAGTTGAAGTATACAATAGATTCCTGTTGCAGTGTAGCAGGGAATTAAGGTATGGACACCAAGATCTGAAAGCAACATTTTATTAGTGGTTCCGTGGGCCAAAGAGATGGTTCCCAAAGTCTGAGCCCTTAGGACCATACTTACACATAAGCATGTTTGGGGTACATCAAGGAAACAGAGTTGGTGCAATTCTATTGCAGAGTGTAGTCTACTTTTCTTTCTGGCACAAACTTGTTAACAGCCTCGGGACTCTTTACTCAAGAATCTTAGGGTCTTTTACTGCACTAAGCCTAAAGAAGGAATGTCACCATAGCTTTGTCTTTTTCCTCTGCTACTGTGGTTTTCTTTTGCAGCTACCTGTTAACCACCACATGCCTCTATGGGTAAATGTCAGTAATCAGAGCTGCTGTATTAGCATACAAAACCAAAGCCTGTCAGCTCTTAATCTGTTGAAGTTCCTATTACTTAGATGCTTTGTTTTATTCAATTTTTTCTGATTACATTAGAATAATGGAGCTAAAATATCTGAATACTGAGAATGAGTAAGAGAAAAAAAGATGGTGGATTTGTGGGAAGTGGTGGTTCACACACAGAAAAAAATTACTTCTCTGGGAGGTGAGTGAAGGGTGGGGGGGAAAACAGTCCACTAATACTCAATATAGGAGAGAAAGTCCTGAACCTTGGAAAGTTGAAGTACACCAGACAAGGCTAAGGAGCTGTTTAGAAGCTGAACTCCTGGTGGGAATTTGGAGTGGGATGGGAGGGAAATGTATGTGTGTGTTTATGGCCCACTCCTTGTGTGTGTGTGTGTATATGTATATATATGTATATATTCTTTTTTTGTAACCATTTTAGAGGGTACAATTATTCACACACACACACACACACACACACACACACATAAATACATACAAACACACACAGAGAAGACCTAAAAATAGCTGTAATTTCTGGGATATTTGGCATGGAAAACCCCAGGATCGGAGGTGCAGATTGTCTTGGGTAGATCCAGAGGCTATTTGGCCAAACAAACTGGTATTCGGACAGGCATGGTTAGTCAGTCACACAAGAAGCTTAGACTCAAATACTTCAATGTAAAAGTGGCACAAACTTAGACTGGGTGCTTTGATTCATGAATTAAAGGCAAAAACCAGCACATAAATTGAGCAGATGCAAACTGAGCGATCTAACCTGAGCCTGGAGAATCTGACAGAGAGACAAGGTCTTGCTGAGTTTCTTAGGACCTCACTACAATGCTGAGACTACCTTTAAACTTGCTGTTCTCCTGGGTCAGGCCCTGCAAACTGCTGGGATTTCAGGATTGCACCATCTTTCCAGCACAGATATTAGATTTTAAGAGAGCAGAATTGGAAATAGAAGGAAATAAATATTAAGCCGATATAAGTTTGATCTTTGTTGTTGGCATGTTTTTGTAACACTCATAGTCAGTGTGTAAATGACTCATTCTGGGTCTTATTTCATTCAGGTTCTGCATTCTAGAGTTTGTTTCATCTAGCAGTGAGTGCCATGTGACTCACTTCTTAGGCATCTGGCTGTCCCTTTCATCAGTTGCTTCTCTGTAAAAACACAGTTGCTTCTCTGTAAAAAGATGGATCCTCATTATTCCAACACAGTCCTCTGTCTGGAGCGCTAGATGCAATCACACAAGCTGCACTAGTGCACGAAAGAGAGCTAAAGAAGGAGCCGGGAGGCCAAGGCGGCCAGGGAACTGAGCTCCTGGGGCGCTGGAGCACACTGGTGTGCGGGGACTGTAAGGTTAGACTCCAGGTGAAATACAGAGGAGCACATCCATTAACACCTGAAGCCTGTGTGTGATTTCCATTCTGTCAAGGAAACAGCCACAGCAGCAGGGATCACCACCACAAAATGCCACTAGGATGTGACAAAGTTTTATTTCAACCATAAGAAATAGACACACTAAAAATAAAAAAAAAAAAATGTGGCATTAGATGACCTTTCATAAACAGACAACTAATCAGGACTAGAGATCAGATTCACTCCAAGTGTGGCTCAGCGGTGAAAGGCTTGCCATACTTGTGCCTGGCCCTGTGCTTGATCCACAGCTCTGAAAAACAAAGAAACAATGCATATTTAAGTATACTGAATTATGTAAATATAGTAAAAACTTGGCAAGTTTCAAATATTGGTCATGATAGAGATAATACTTTTATGTATTATAATAAAATAAGCACTGAGGAAAAGAACAATTAACTGAGTCTCATACACATATAGCAACAGTATGTTCATGTAAATGTACTTGAATTCAGCTCATCCAGCTGCCATCATTTATGATTTATTGCCTAATTTTATGGGTCGGGGCCTTGACTGCTTTGTTCTTTAAAAACTGCATGATTTTTTTTTTTAATTCTGGCAAAGTGCATGTAAAACTAAGTTTACTTTTGTAACCAACTTTAGAGGGTACAATTTTGTATCATTTTGTTTATTCTTTACATATCACTTTTTATATTTTACATGCAGATTCACCAGTTCCCACCAGCAGTTATTCCTTGTTTCTGCTCCACTTGGCTCCTGGCATTTTTCATCAATTGATTTTCTTATTCTCAAAATAGTATATAATATCACATATAAAATACATGGCACTTTTTTTTCTCGGATTCATTTCCCTTAGTGTACTGTTCCCCAGCTACATATCCATTGTAATATTTTAGTGCTCTCGATAACCATGATTGCTGGATGTGACTGAAGTTGTATCTCAGGGGTAAAGTGCTTTCCTAGTAGGCACAAGACCCTGAGTTCAGTTCTAGAACTGCCAAATAATATTGCTGAATAATATTACAATGCAGACATACCAATTTTCTATTGTCCATTAATATTGTGTTGTTTTCACCATTGAGTCTCATTCAGTTATAAATACTCATGTGTTAATGAGAACTCATCTGAGCACATGCTTTCAGTTATTTATGGAACTTTTTAGGGGAGGGTTCTGCTTATTTTAGTATTTTATCAAGAAACCACCAAGGTATTTTCCATATTGAATGCAAGATTTTATATTGTTATCAAAGGGGTCTGTAAACTTTTCTACAATCTTCACATTTTTTTCCTTCATTTCTTAGGTTTATTTTTTTTTTAATATTGGACAATTATTTCTTCTCAGGACCCAAGACAATGACATTTGTACAGACAAAAGTCACCCCTACTTGTAAGTTATGATACTGAACACACAAGATTTCTGCCAGGGGGTTTTAGCCAGTGACAGGGTAAAACAAATCAGATCTGTAGAGGAAATATAGTTTGTAGGAGGTCAGCTAGACAGTAGGGCTTGTTGTTGACTGATCAGTCTCAATAATTTTGTGTGTCCTGGGATGTATACAGTTTCACTGTAGGTAAGGTTCCTTGCTCTGGGGTGATTCTGGAGGGTACAAAGTGGCAGTGCACTGTAAGAGCCAGAGAAAAGAGGAGGCTGGGCTTTGAACTCAACTGGATTCTCAAAAACGTCAGTGAGTGCTAAAAAGTGAGTATAAACAGATCTTCAAAACCACACAAACCAAAACACCTAATGTAATGGTCTTTACTTTCCTTTTTCTTTCTGCACAGAAAAAAAAATTGTGTATTGCCCTGATTTAATCATTACACAATGTATACTTATGCCAACATATCGAACTGTATGCCATAAGCATTTTCAATTGTTATATTTCAATTAAAAAGAAAACATTTGAAAAACAGAAAAGCCTTAAAGAACAGACCTGCTAATGATTCAATTATATTCTCTAAGTAATATTTAGTCACTTTGGATTCCAAATAAAATTGTAATGCTATTCCAATTTTCTACTGAATTTATTAAAAAAAATAGCAGTTGAATCTTATGGAATATTAAGTGTCAAATTTTCCTATAAAAATATAATTGCAGTTTATATTTTATACAATGAACTGTGAGTAGGAACAATCTACAGTATCTTTAAATAGAATAGGAACAATCTACAGTATCTTTCAGAGAAGAGAATTATAGCAATTTGACAAATTGGGACCCTGAAGCAAGGAGATCACATAACTTATTCATTCTCTGAAATCTCAATGATGGTACTACAGGAACAACTATATTAATATCATTTAATCTGCAGCTATTTTGATTCATATCACTAATTTATAATCTATGCATTCTATTGTTTAGTATAAAATTTCACAGAAAATTTTTAAAATCAAATTTATTTATTTATTTGTGTGTATGTATTTTTGAAGCATATCTAAGGCTCCACCCACTGGTCAGTCTAATTCAAGAACATTTGATTCAGTACTATTTTTATTTTTTTAAATAATTTTAGCTGTTATATTTAAGTCCAGAATGATTCTGAGTTAATTATTTATATAATCCCATGTAAAATACATTATCACTCTTTTGCATTAAATATGCAATTTTATTCCTATCTTATTTGTGGAAGATGCTATTCTCACTTGAATTAACTTGAGAACCTTGTGAAAAATAAATTTGCCATAGCTGTACTTTGTGATGCATGCCTGTAATGCTAGTGGCTTGGAAGGCTGAAGCAGAAGGATTATGTGTTCAAAGCCAGTCTCAGCAACTTAGTGAGGCCCTAAGAAACTCAGTGAGTCCCTGTCTCTTAATAAAATATTAAAAGAGTCTAGGGATGTGACCCAGTGATTAAGTTCCTCTGGGTTCAATCACTGATATAAAAAAAATAACAGATAACAGAGTTGGGCAGCTTATTTTTCCACTGCCCATTTTCTTCCACTGATACATTTCTAGATTTTTTTTAAATCAGGGATTTAACCCAGAGACACTTAACCACTGGGGCCAAATTACCAGCTCTTTTTAATGTTTTATTTTGAGAGAAGTTCTTGATAAGTTCCTTAGAGCCTCATTGTATTTCTGAGGCTGGTCTCAAACTTGCAATCTTCCTGTCCAGCCTCCTGAGTCTCTGGGATTAAAGGTGTGCATCACCACGTCTGGCCAGGAAATTCTTTAAAACACTTACTGAGGGTTAAAATAACTATTGTGCTTAAGGTGATAAGATATGCTAATGTCACTAATGTGCACCATATGTTATAATTGTAGTTCAAATTTCATTGTTTTGTAAATAAACAATAATTAACAAGAACTAAAAGTAAAATTTTTAAACATTTATAATGTTTCTATTGTCTATGTATATATATATATATATATATATATATATATATATATATATATATATATATATCCATAGACAATATATATATAAAATTTAGTGATTATATATATATATATATATATATATATATAATCACTAAATTTTTCCCTAAGATTTTTTTTCCTTAAGATTGTTTTGAGTAGATTCTTCAAGTATATGATTAAATATCACTGCTATCATTATGGCCTTATTGGAAATTAATGTGAGTTTCTTATAAATATTTTTACTGTGGTTAACATCAAATAATGATGAATTATGTCACTCATCTCTGAATCTTATTATTTATTTATTTTTGTTGTGCTAAAAGAGAAATTCAGGGCCTTGCACAGGCTAGGCAACTGATCTACCACTTAACTACACCTACAGCTTCATAAATGTTACTGTTCAATATTGGTAAGTAAAAAATTATTCAAATGTACAATTAAAATAATTTGCTATGTTTATTTGTAAGTCGTATATATATATATATATATATATATATATATATATACACACACACACACACACACACACATATATATATATAAATGCATGCATACATGAAATTCCTATATTTTCTTGTGGTAAAGTTTTTTGAGGGTATATAAATATAAAGTGGAATTGAATATTACATGATACTATTATATATAATTATGATATGTACACATGTAATATTAGCAAAATATGTAATATATACTACATGTAGTATAATATAATCTAATAAAATCAATGAATTTTATACATTGCATATATGTTACATGGTATATCTATTATAAAGCATATATAATAATTAATGTGATATATGTTATAATACTGAAATGCATACAGTTTAAACATTGACTCAAAGCTTTAATAGAATGGGAAAAAATGAAAAATAAATTTTTTGAATGTAAACAATGGATTTTAGAAATCAAACAATTTGTTAGTAAGCAGCAATCTTTCTCCTCTGATGAGTCGGTCAGTTAGTAGTACTTAATTAAACTTGGGCTTGATTAAACTCTTGAGAATTAACAGCTTTCTTCAAATAAGAATTTCAATCTACAAAGCGTCTCTAAGGTAGATTGCAGAAAATATAGCAAGGCAACCCACACTGTTAATAGGCAAGTTTTCAGTGTGTTAGACACCAAAATAAAGTATCACAAAGGGAAATTTTTGAGATTAATTTTGAAAATTTACTATCATTCTCTCAAGGCTGTAAATGCTATGGCACACATAAAAAAAGAAATCAAACTGGTCATAGTAGCACTGATTCAACAATTGTATGTGTCTGTCCTCACACTATTCAGCAACTTAACTCAAGGTTTCTACCAGTGGAAGCCTGGGGTTCAGCTGCCCTCTCTGTAGGAATAAGGAAATGAAATCCTCCTTCCCACTCCCTAATTTCTCTGTCTGTTATTCAAAATCCTAACTAGCTAACATTGCTTTTTTATCATTCAAGGTAATATTCGAGAAGATGCCAAACTGCCATAACTAGGACAACATTTGTATAAAATTTATTAAAGTTCAACAGAGTTATTATTTCCCATTCATCTATCAAGTAATAACTTTATGGAAATACTGTTTTTGTCATTTTGAAGGAAGAATTAGGAAAACTATTTTTAAACAGGAAGAAGTTCTCCTCCTGAGTTACTGGAAATTATTCTCACTTATTAATCTAAGAAATGTCCGCAAACTATAATTACATGTTTTGGTAAAGTCATCATATTTGCTTTATAAAATTCTGAGTTTAAAATATTAGTAAAATTAAATAATATGAAGAATTCAAGTGCATTTCCAATTCTTTCTGATATGAATCATAATTTTTTAAAATCTAAAATACAAAGGGTAAAGTAATTGTCAAATATACAGTATAATATTTTATTTCATCATAGAAAACTCAAAACAGGTAAAAAGCCACCATGGTCATTGATTAAAATTCTATTATCTTAAAAAAACAAAACAAAACAAAACAAAAAAACATTTTAACATTTTTTATTATATCCCTCTACTTCTATTTTCCACACATTCCTATGGTATGCTAATTATTATAATTTTAAAATATTTATTCTACTACATGCATGTCACAGAGAATGAGAATAAATCAATGTGAAATATTCTCTAAGTGTGAACTCCTTCTCTCTGAGTCCCCTCAGTCATCCTCAGTACTTCACGTGTCTGCTTCTAGGGATCACATTCAGCTCTGTTTGCCCCAGATTGATTTTGAGCTGAACTGGAGGCCTCCTAGAATCCACAGTTAGAACCAATAGGAAACATTCACAACCACAAACAAACCTTTACTCCTTTTCCATGAAAATGTCCAAGGTCTCTGTCCAGCCAAGTCCAGCTCCGTACCTTGCCAGTTACCCTTGTTTTGAGGGTGTGGAAAGCTGTTTAGATCTGGGCAAAGCTGGACTGGGATTCTCCCTCTTTTGTGAGAAAGAGGGAGCTGGAACACGGGGTCCTTCAAGCTACAGAGCTGGAACACGGGGACCACATGCTGAGCACATCATTCTGGCTTTGGGCGTGGTATCCATAGGAGACTGGATACCTCTTGAAGAACACTTCTCCCACAAGCAGGAATAATCAGCTTTGTCACATGTCCTGCCTCACACTATCAGAGTCCTCGCATGGCTTAAAGTTTCTGCAAGCTGGTATTTATTCATTTAAAGCTCACACATCTACGCATTTCTTCAATCAGTCCTCATCACAATTACTGATCTATTCATTTTAGCTTCATGCAACCTGATATACAAAAGCTTCAGGAGATTCAGCATATGAGTGCAAACTGCCATGTTAGTCCATGGCAGAGCTGGGCTGAACTGGTACCATCTTTTTTTATTTTACTTTTTTTTTCCTCTGATTTCTCTCTCCTCTCCATACATACTCTCTTTGGGTGAAGCCTCAGGGGTCACAGACCTGTTGGACGGGTTGTTAGCATTTGCTTATCAACTGTTTTCCCCTTGGCCTCCTTTGTGTTGGATAATTCAGTGAGCCTGAGCCAATGATGTGGGAAGATTTGGGCTTCTTTACATACTGGCCCCTAAAATGTCCTGTGTGATGTACACACTGCATATAGGGGATCCCAAAGGACATTAAGAGGACTCAATGACTGAACCAAGTTTTTTTTAAAAAAAGGTCTCACACAGGCCCAGACCGCCTCCTCCAGAGTTCCGGGTTACTGTGGTGGGAAGATCTTCATGGTGGATACCTGCTAAGGAGAAGAGTCAGGTGAGGCCAGTAGCAGGACAAGGCTGGGTGAAAATAGAATTAGCAATGCTTCCATTGCTTGGAGAAGTCCCTTAGAAAATGTGACCAGGAGCTGGTGTACACAGGTGCCTGGGAATCATATGGAAAGAATACCCTGTTGTGAGTTATGAGGAAGAGATGATGGCAGAGAAGAGATACATGTCTGGGATTCTGACAGCATTCTTGAGAAGAACAAGATATTGCCCGAGGTCTTCAGGCTCTGCTGTCATTCACCATGGTAAATCATGACAACAAGGATTCCTCTAAGCACAGGGGCTCATGGTAGAGTTTGTCCCCAAGAATGATTTAGGTGCTGCTTTGTGGGATTGCCAGAGATTTCCAAGCATGAGCACAGAGGTAGAGTGTACTCAGTGTTTCATGGGAAAGTGGTCCCTGAGGATGGGGGTATAGGCTTGGGGGAGAAATGAGAGAGAGGGAAAGAAAGTGCAACTAGACACTTTCACTGGAACCTGAAGTGTACTTAGCCTGAATTACTTGAACCTGAAGTATACCTGGAACAGGAAAACATCAATCCTCACCTACATCATGGATATGTAAATTCATAATGGATTTTCAAAGGAAATAATGAAGAAAATATGAAAAGTTTCTAAAAGGACAATTTTAGTAGTCTCAGCATCATATTTTAACATTTCCTTAAAAATACACCAACTGTATAGATGACAGATTTTATTAAGATTAAATTTATTTTATATAAAAGCATACACATGTACAAAGAGACAGCAGATAAAGACAAGATGAGGCAAAAAGAAACACACAGTATGAGACATAGAAACTGAAATGATAGGAAATGAGACACTTGAATATGTTAGGTCTGGAATTTAGATTTTTCTATTTCCATTTTTTTATAGTTATGGTATGTCTTCTAACAAATAGGGAAGAACCCAAGGTTTAAAATTAAAGTCTTCTCAGTCTCTCCTAAGATGGTGCTTTCTTCGTGCATGCACAGTGATGTTCTAAATTTTACTATATATGCAAGTGGTCTGGAATGTTCTAGATATTTAAAGAGTGATGAGAAAATAGGAGAGGGAGAGAAAAAATGCAGAGTTAAAAAAAAGACATGAAGATTCCAAAAGGAATCTCTGTGAAGTGAAAATGATATCTACTTTGTCTGTGATGATCATTTATATATATATATATATATATATATATATACATATATATACATATATGTGTATATATGCATGTATACACATATATATGTGTGTGTGTATGTGTGTGTGTATATATATATATATATATATATATATATATATATATATATATATATATAATTGCATTCCTTAAACACACGTTAATGATATTTCAATAAAGAACAAAAACTAAAATGGCACACAATATTTAGCTTTATCAGCTTCAATATCTATCTATCCATCTATTTATCTATATCTACATATATATTATTATAAAAAATAAAACAAAAAGACAAGCTAAAAGTGTAAGTCTAATCCACTGCCTCTGTTCTTTCTTTCTTTTTTTTTAAAGAGAGAGTGAGAGAGGGAGAGAGAGAGAGAGAGAATTTTAATATTTATTTTTTAGTTATCGGTGGACACAACACCTTTGTTTATATGTGGTTCTGAGGATGGAACCTGGGCCGCACGCATGCCAGGCAAGTGCGCTACCGCTTGAGCCACATCCCCAGCTCCCCTGTTCTTTCTTTTAGTAAATCATCACAGGGCTCATCTATGAGGGTTCTGTGTTTGGGATTGGGGTCTCTGATAAACTTCATGATTGTGGCATGCTTGCTGGGTAGAAAGTTTCTGTGCAAAGGCACAGAAAGCCTGGCTGCTAGGAAGTTTCTTTGTAAAGACACAAAATGCCTGGCTGCTGGAAAACTTTTGTGTAAAGCCATGGGATGCCTCTCTGCTGTAGCAATGTCCTTTATGAAGAAGCTCTATGTTAGAGTCTTCTCAGTCTCAACCTTGATTTTAGGCATATAATTCCTGGGAATAAAGGAACTTGCTTGCTGGGATAACTACAATGTTTCAATAAGCTCCCTTGTTCCTGGATCTGCCCACTTAAAAGTTACTTTAGACAATGAATTTCTTAAGAGCTGCACAAAGCTTCTGACTTTGCATATTGTAACTGTGGAATAAAACTGCAGAATAAACAACATTGCTGGTACTCTAAGCAATAAAAATGTAATTATGGTCCTAATTACCTAATGTAACCTATCCATGTAAATAAACATTGTCACTTGGAAAAGCATCCATTTTTCTTTCTGCCTCTACATCTTGTTTCTGTGTCCTCTTATTATTTTTCCTAATACTCATTAAGGGTAAATTATTTGTAGGTATATTTACAATTTCTATGGTTTTTAAAATTCAAAACCATGCCATAGAAAATTCCCAACCCCAGATATTATTGTAAAGCAAATTGATTTTGGACTGGAAATCAACTTCTTTTAGTCTGATGAAACAGAACATCCACACACCCTGGGTACATGAGACAGGTTTATTACTTACGGACAGGGAGCAAGGGCATGCAGAAGCTTTGGATTCATTCCAAGCTTGTCCCTGGCAGTCATGAAGGCTCCACACAGAGGATTCAGTTTCATCCAAATATGGTCCACTTACACTAAAGCTTAAGGACCCCAGGAAGATGTCCACCTTGGGTTTTGTGCCCTAGAACCACAACACTCTCTAAATCATTAAAGGACATACTGATTCTAGGAAAACTGGAATAGAAATTATGTTGTTCCACTTAGTTTCTTCCTAGCTTATGGTGTTACCTTCTCAGTATATTTTGCAGTTGTCCTGAGAACTACAAGGGATAACGTGGGACTGTGAACAGGGTTGTTCCAAGACGACTTGGAGAATGCTCTTGCCATCACTCCTGAGGTTACATTGGGTTAACTGGGGTTTAAAGATGATGCTAAGACTGCTGATTGGCAGATCATAGAGGGGGAGATATTTTTCTCTTATACACTGGTGTACACACTGGTATCTGATTGTCCTACTCTATTTACATGGGCCCTCAAAGCAGAATACAGAGATGCAGCAGAGGACACAGTCAGAGATATAAGGTATGAGAGGTTCTTTTTACATTACTGCTGGAATTGAAGACAGTAAGTATGTGAGCCAATGACACTATGAAACAAAAGGAAAGTTTTAATTGATTAATTTACTATTGTTATTACTGGTAGCAAGGATTGACCCAGGAGCTGTTCACTACTGATCCACATCTGCAGGCCTTTTTATTTGTAGACAGGCTCTAGCTAAGTTTCTTAGTGCTTCACTTATTTTCTGAGACTAGTCTTAAACTTTCATCCTTCTAGCTCAGCCTCCCAAGCCACTGGGATTATAGGCATGCACCACTCTGGCCAGCCAAAGGTATTTATTATTAAATGATACTAAAAATTGTACATATTCATAGGGTATCACAAGATATTTGAATACAATGTGCACATTAGCAATCTTCAAATCAGGTTAGGCATACTTGTCTCTCAAATAGCTACCATGTCTTAGGGCAAAACTTCTCAAAATATTTTCCCAGATGTTTTAAAATATAGAATATATGATGATAAATGAGAGAAAAAGTATCTACTGTACATTTTCAGAAAACATTGAAATTTATTGTTTACTTTTTAAAAAGACTTAAATAACTACCAACACATATAAAAAGCTGATTCTGAATGGTTTTCTGATGTAAATTTTTAAGTTATTAATTGATGTCCTTGAAGAAAATGAAGGGAACCACCTCCCTATGCATATATGTCTTAGTATATGCATCTATGTTTAACAGAACCTATGTTATTAACATTAAATAAAGACATATAAAAGTATTTCTATTAAAATAAGAGCTTCTACTTGGTTGAAACTCATACAGACATTTGATAAACTCAGTCAGTATATTCTAAAGCCAAGGAGATGTAAACCTATAATCAATGAATCAATCACCTTTACACACATAGCAGCAGAAACTCTTACAATTATCATTAAAAACACACTGTGAAACTACAGGTGAGTCCTCATCATGATACTTCAAACTAAAAAATGACCATGTCATGTTATCTTTTTCTGTTGCAATAACCAAATACCCCAGACTGAGTACTTGACAAAGAAATTTAGTGACCTACAGTTCGGGAGATTCAAGAGTATGATGCCAGCATCTGCTCAACTCTTTGAGGAACTAAGAGTAGGTGAAATCACAATCATGGGAGCACATACACAATAGACCACAGGACAGGACAGGGAGTGAGACAGCAGAGACACCAGAACTCTCTGTAAGACAGCCCAATTTCATGGGAACTGATATACTCCAGACATTACCATTTATCCCTTTAAGCATGACCTCCCAATGACCCAACCACCTTGTACTTGCATCCACACGTCAAAGTTTCCACCTCCTCCAAAACCTTGCAAATCTTCCAGCACATGGAAGTTTCTTTTTTTTTTTTTGGGGGGGGAGGAATTCACTTATGTGTCCAGAGAGGAAGGCATGAAGTAAATAATATTTCTGCAGTTGAATTCTATTACCAACAAAATGTGAAAATACAAAGTACAATGAAAATACAATTTTCTAAGTCAAATATAAAAGAGTTGAATCTGATCATTTTCATTTATAGAAAGTACAAAAAATGAAAATGATCTATGGTATTTAATGTCACATACTGGTCCCTGTTGAATATCATTATGGTAGAGGCACAAAGAGGAATCTTTGAGATGGACAAGATTGTATTTTGATGTAGAAGAAGCTGAAGGCAAAAGTGTATATACTTTATAAAATTTTACTTAGTAATTTATGAATGATTTGTACATAAAGCTGCTTTGATGGTTTATTGGTAATTTAAAAATCATTTGTAACAATAAAAAATTACACCTAATGTATATTATCAAGGTGGACATGAAATATATGAAACAGAGCAGGGGTTTTTAGTGGACAATTGCATCCCATTCTGTCCATTTCTATATTGTAGGGATTCTGACCATGGAAATATTATAGAGGAACATTCCTCTGGTGAGCAAACTCCTGGGGAGTAACAAACACCATTTTACTACCCTTAGAATGTCCTGCAGTTTTTACTAGGAACTAGTAAGATAACTAATACATGTGAACCATCTAGCTGTAATGGCAATGCCCTGCTCTGTTCTATAGTCTTATCAGCCTTGACCTTGATCTCAGGCACATAGCTCCTGTGAATAAAGGAACTTGCTTGCTAGATAACCACAATGTTTCTCTAAGCTTTGCTGATCCTGGATCTGCCCACCTAACAGTAACTTCAGACAATGGACTTTCTTGAGAGCTGCACAAAGCTCCTAACATTGCATATTGTAACTGTAGAATGTAACTGCAGAATAAGCCACTTTACTCATACCATAAACTATAATGTAGTTGTGGCAGTAATGACCTAATGTAACCTATTGGTATAAATAAATGCAGCTGCTTGGATGAGCAACCACCTTTCTGCTGCATCTTGTCTCTATTTATCTTTTTACTTTCCTTATACTATATTAAAAATAACTAAATTTACCTGCTAAAGGCAAATATCATTGGAGTACATTAACTTGGAAAATTCTTCAAAGACACAGAGCTAAGACATAAACATGAAAGTAGATAAATGAAAAATTCTTTCCACATTTTTAACATGATTTAATCTAAAATTTTAACATTTTTAATCTATATGAAATTATGTGAAATCAGTTTGAAATAGTTCTAATTAAATATAAAATTTACATATAATTTTTCAAAATTATTATTGACAGATCATAACAATCAAGATATATGCATGTGTGCATGTTCATGTTCACAAACACACATATAAAACCATACACACACATTTATAACACACAAGGGTATGTGTATAAACCAACACTCACAAATGATATGACTGATATTAACTGTGCTTAAATTTCTGTTGGTAAGAATAAATAAAAAACTATAAATTGTACAAAACCTAATAGAGTGCATATTTTACATTCTCCTCATAAATTAGAAATTTAAGATTTTTTTTATACATGCAAACTAGCCTGAATGTGCTGGTGTCTTTGATTATTAGCAAAAAGGGGTTGAAAGCTGGAAAGCACCCAGAGATTATTGCAGCCAAAATTATCAGGAACAATTTGGGATTATTAAAGATACAGGAAAGTGTATAAAAATACTAAAGTGCTCACTAGGACAAGAATTGTTTTGTTGGCTCTGTACTCAGGGGAGGACCTGGGCAAACACACTGCATTCTCTGCTTGTGCCTGTGCAGAATGAGCACCATGGAGCTGCTGGCCTAGAGCATGAGCATCCCTGCTTCCATACACACACATACAGCATCAGGGAGTGACAGGGTTGCTGCAAGCAATGATTCCAGGGCTTTTTCATTAGAGCACCAGAAAATCTACTAAGATCTTGACATTTTTGGAGCTCCCTTTCCCAGTCATGTAAGTAAGAAAGGCATACTTACAAGGAGTTACAGAATCCAGCTCAGGTAGGAGTTACAGGATCCAGCTCAGGTATACGGAGGTACCAATGTACCTGGGAGATTTCACTTTAAGCCCTGCCCACCTAAATTCACTGGGCTGAAGATGGTGGCCTGGAAGACACTCAGAAGGCATATGGTAACAATGGACTCATCACTGCCCACCCTGTTAACATAGAAAAGCAGCTTACATCCAAAATCACCAAGGAAAACTTCCAAACTGAAAAGTGCCCCTGTCTGGGGACTCTCTTTATGCAGGAGAATTAACAAATTGACCATAATCAAGTTCTTAAGAATCAAATTTGTGGGCCTTAACCTGCACCCAGTGAAGAAAATAACAGGTAATAGAGAAGACAGGAATTGCCCAGAACTCCAACGACAGTCTGTGACAGGAAGATGATTCCTACAGCCTTATCACTGGCTGCCATCCTGCCAGTTCCCTGCTGTTCTAGCCAGAGGGTCCTGCAGGGGAATAGGAGGCCTGGACTACCTGTGTCCTGTCAACCAAAATCCAACATTGCCCTCTCTCAAGTGGGAACTGTAAAATTGAACTTAAGGTTTCATTCTCACTAGCAGGTTTCATGATGCTTGAATTAAGAATTAAACCACAAAGTGTGTAAAAATCCCTGCTCTAAATGCAGCACATGGTGATTTTTTAATCTTCTCAACATGAAGCAGGGGCTGAGATTACTTTCATGATTACAAGGAGAATTTGGGTATACAGAGGTTAAGTCTCAAAGTCTTACTCTGATTAGGTGCAGAGAGGGGTTTTGAAATTGTCAGTGGTTAAAGAGAGGGTGCCATGAACCACAATGTTTCCCTAAAGCTAGTAAGTGGAGTTCTTCTATCATTCTGGATTTTTTTTTTTTTTTGTATTTGTTTTTCTATATTACTACTATCTTCTGAACTAGTAGTATTTTGGAATTTCTTATTGAAAAAAAGGTTCCCATTGATTATAAATATTTATTCTACATGTGTAATGGTTAATTTGAATTGTCAGCTTCATCAGATTAAGAGATACCTAGGATTAAGAGGATTATGGGTATGTCTATGTGTCTAGAATGGTTGGCATGTGGGATAGCCAACTGAAATGGAGACCCTCCCTAAGAATGTGCTACACCAAATATGATGATGACTTGTATGGAATAAAAGTTGGAAGAACAAGGAAACAGCAGCAGATGCATGGTTGACTTTTTCTTGAATGGGTTCTTGATTGCTGCTACCATCATCTGAGGATATCAGACTCTTGCTTTTTTACTCTTCCAAAGGTGATTCTCCAGAAACCTTTGGTTTCAAACTAGAGTAGCACTGCTAATCTCTCTTGTTCAGGCCCAGGCTTCAGCCTCTTGGACTTTGCACCTACTGATTCTTCCTTCCAGCTGTCTGACCTGCAGATGGCCATTGTTGACGATCCAGCTTCCAGTAATATAAGCCAATCTTATAAATTCTCCTTTTATAATTGTACTTCCTGTTGATTCTTTTCCTCTAGAGAACCCTGACTAATACAATATGCAATATCAATTACATAAAGGAACATTTAAATATTTTAATAACTGCAAATGCATTGAGTTGGAACTATAGCTCTGAGGCACATGTCCCATGGTGAGTTATGTGCAATGAGGCAGGACTGGTTCCCTGACTCATTTGTTTGTGTGTTAGGAAAACAAGTGCTATCACAGTAATTGTGCCACATTCTCAAGTTATATCCTCAGCTTTGGAACATAAAACACAAATGTATGATGAAAGATTGTATGGCAGAAGCAAATATTCACTGATTTAAGAAGATAAAAATGTGAGTTAATTAATACCTAAGTAAATTTGTTTCAAGGAAGCAAGGTTAGTGAATGATATTTATAACAGGAGACATTCACGCAAACTGGCCCATGTGTGGCATTTGAAAGTTGAAATACTAGAATTTCTTCAGTCATCTGAATTCATATATTTCATAGAATTTGTTGTTTAGAGAAATTTAGGTGATGCTAGTTGTTCACTTTGAAAGTCACTGAATTCATCTGCACAAATATGAGTTAATTAATTGGACTCATTTGCATAATTGGTTGTCAATTCATATCATAATTTTGTGAATAAATATACTCTACCAATATTGACCTCTTACTGACAGGAGGGAGAAATAATGTCCATAAAAAAATGTAGAAAAATTCTCACTCACCAATGACAGCAACAGGATAAGATGGTTTGACCTGCTTGAGCCAACATATCTGTAACTCTAAGATGTGCCAGGGCTGCTAACATTAATTCTGCAGCAAGTATGATGGGTGAACACAGTACAAAAACCCTTTCAATTATTATAAATCCCTCCAACCCTGCAAGGACACTATTTACAATATGTCCCTTAACAAATGCTGTGAGATTTATCATACAGGTGTGGTATGAATGCAGGTATGTTTTGTGCAGTAACGGTAAACTGGTATTAGATTGAAGTGGTACTAAATAAGAACATGGGGAATAGGGGGGTTGGGAAATTTGATTGTGCAAATCCTGTGATGTAGAGGACACAGACAAAGTTCATTAAGTATCCAGCAAAAGCTCATTGGCATGACTAAGTGTAGGCACACATGGGCAAAAAGCCAAGGAACATAAAGACATAGGCCCCAGCAGGTACAAAATACATGGGGTACATGGTTTCACAGGAATTAAGGTGGTACTGAGGATGAAGAGTGAACATCAAAAATGTTGAAGCTCACTGTATTGTAAAATTTGTAGAAGATTCAATGCCTCAGAGGCATTCATACATAGGTGTGGTGAGAAGTTGTGAATAAAGCTGGGGTAGCAGGTCCTGGATTAAGTACTTGTCCAAAACAGGCCCAGAATATGACAAAGAAGTGAATCTAGAGAGACACAATGTTTCTTGAAGGAGACAAATGAGACAAAGAGTATTGGCGGGGGGGGGGGAGGAAACAAAGTAGGTAGAGAGCTAAGGAGGCCGTGATGGCCCAAAGTGCAAGAGAAACACCAGGAAAAGCAAATTAAAAGATGTACACTTCTAGATTTTAAGACTAAGTATGAGTCTTTACAACCATGTGGTATAACTAAGGGACAGAAAATGAGACCAGTGGAAAAAAGGAAAAGTGTCTTGATTTAAGACCAGGCACACAGGAAAGAAGTGATATAAAGAGGCATGCAACCAGAAGAAAGGTGGAGGATGTTGGGGTTGGTGGCAATCAGTTTGGAGTTTGAACTGTGTGTTGAGAATACCTGAGAGTTGATCTTGGACATTTGGTTGTGTGGGACCCAGGAGCTCAGGGGATGGTCAGAGGTAATGGAATTGAAAGCAAATAAAAGAGAAGGAAGAGCACTAATGATGGGTCTTGGGGTAATGAGAGGAAGAATGACTGTCCTGAGGTCCCTAGGATAGGCACCACAGAAGAATGAACATTAAATATCAGGACATAGTTGTGCATGTGGGAGTTGGGATGTGGAATGTCTTCATGGCTGTGAGGGATGGGTGGAAGTTCAGTATGAAGGCTGCAGCTCAGAATGAAGAACCAAGCGTGCCTGAAAAACAGGGTATGTGCAGACTCAGTCCTGCTCTGCTGAGGTGTGACTGACAAATACATTTGTACACATACATGGTGTACAACACATGGATCTTACATAAGTAGATATTGTAAACTGCTTACCAGAGCCTCTTAATTAACATATCTATCACTTAAGATGTATGTGCGGTGAGGATATTTAAGATCTTAAAGCAAATATCAAGTATACAAAAATGTATTATTAACTTCATTCTCCACATTATACAGCAAATCCTTGTTGATGTTAGAATGGAATTTTGTGCACTTTAAACAACCTCCTTGTGTCTCTCACTACCCACCTCTTTACAACCACCATTCCACTCTATTTCTATGAAGTTGACCTATTAGATGTCACATAAGAGATATCAAACTGTAATCTTGTCTGATTTATGTCACAATACTATCCTCAGTGTTCACTTACATCAGCACAGGGACAAATTTTACCTATTTAGAAGGCTCAATAACATTCCATTGAACGTTAGTGGACATTCCACATCACCTACACACAGTCATCCACTGGTGGACACTGTCTTTCCTTGCTTCTGTCTTGCTTCTTGTGAACAGTATTGCAAGAAAAATGGAGATACAGATGTTTCTGTGAGAGATAAATTATTTTCTTTCAGATGCATTCCAGGTAGGGGGATTGCTGTATCACATGTAAGTTTTACTCTCAATTTTCCAAGGCACCTTTATGCAGTTTTTCCATGGTGGGTGTGCCGATTTACACAATCTCCCAAATAATCTGCCCAAGGTTCTCTTTGCTCCATATTACTGCCAATACTTTTTATCTCTGGTTAATATTTTTAATATTAACCCTCCCAAAACGGTGAGGTAATATCTCTTCATATTTTTTAGCATTTTACTGATTAGTCACTATGAGCATATTTAATGTATCTACTGAGCACTTTGTCTGAAAATATATCTACTCAAGTACTTGACCAAATTTTTGAAAACAAATTTTACTGTGCATTTTAAGGTAGACAAAACAATACCATAAGATTGAGTGAAATTGTCACTAGAATTGAACAAACTCATTTATCTCTTATCTCACATAGATACATATATTCCCCCATGTCAAGAACAGTCATGATCTAATCATGCAACAAAACTCCTAACTGGAATTCAGTACCTTTAACACAGTCAATATATCATATATAAGAATTTCTGAATTGTTCACCCTGAGTATTTACTATTTGGTATGTTTTTACCTACAGCCATGGGTAGGTAGATTTTTATATGGATTTCATGTGGAGCCAATTTCTACGAAATTGATGTCTCCAGGAAAGTCAAGTCTTCCCAAGTTTATGTGCCAACTTGAATGTTCCCAAAATGTGAATGTTTCAGCATTACCCTAGGCAGCTCCAGATGCCCAGGGAGTCATATGTGACCTGAGTAAAGGAATAAAAAAATGCATAGGGAGAGAAATCTCTAATAGTAGGAATGTTTGAAGAAGCACTCAAATCCCAGAGCTGGGATTAAGCTCTGTCACAAGACTTTCTGTTACAAGAAAGTTTCTCCATGGTTTCTGCCTGGGTATGTTGTCCCCTGTTTGCAGTCTAAACCTACAACCTTATTTCTCCCCCTGCATTTATCTAGTAACTTCCCATTCTCCTGAGTACCAGTATGCTGTGTTTATCAGAAATACTTGTATGAAGCAAATTTAGTCTATGCTGAGGTTGGTGTTTAGGTTTTCTGCAAAGGAATTTCTAGTTCTTTCTTTTCTGGGTTGAGTTCACTGCTGCCTATGCCTTTATGTCCATTTTCATAAAATTTTGAAAGTGTTGACCCTGTTATAGAAATGCATTACCTTCCCACTGGATGTGGTGTGTCTCCCAAGGTTTTTCTATTGGAAGCCTGATGTCCAGTATTGCAGTGTTAAGAGGTGATGGGGCCCTTATGAGGCAAGGCCTGTTGGAAGTGACAGGCCTTTGAGGTGTTTGACAATTGAAATGATCAAGATAATTCTTTCGGGCCCCTGGCTAATTCTGAAAGGAGTGTTATAAAAGACAGAACTGCCCCTAGTCTACTCTTTACCTTCCAAACTCACCATGTGATTTCTCTCACACACATTTCTACAATGATGCCAGTCACCCCCTTATGACAGCACAGGGCCACTCAGGAATTGAGCCCATGTGGGTGGCACACTTGTGAGGGCTCAAAACTATGAAATAATGTTCTTTCTGTAAAGTACTCAGTCTCCTGGGTTTTGTCATAGAAGAAAACAACAGGCTAATACACAAGCCTTTCTGCTATATTCAAGTGAGATGTGTAGACTCTTGCCTCTTGAGGAGGAGGTCCCATTTCCATACTCCCTCCATGATTCTGATTTCAGCTTCCTCCCATCATATTTTATTTCACTTTGATCTACATTCTTTTTCTGTATTTTTAAACAATAATGTTTGGGGCCCAGCTGTCCCAATGTCAATATGAACACACACAGAACCTAGACCTTTTACCAATCCTACAGGCACAATCTGGAAATGAGGCAGTGATATATTACAGGGCACAATGACTGTGACATGGTCATTAGAGTGCAATGAATTTCCTGGGCACAGTGGTGCACACCTGTAATTCCCACAACTCAGGAGGCTGAGGCAGAAGGATCATGAATTTGAACACAGGCTCAGCAACTCAGTGAGGTCCTAAGAAACTCAGTGAGACACTGTGTTTAAATAAAATACAAAATAGAGTCTGGTGTTTTGTTCAGTGGCTAAGTACCCCTGAGTTCAATCCATGGTTAAAAAAAAGTGGGGGGGAGACAAGTTTAGAGTTGGCTTTAGCTTTAAGTCATGATGATATATTTCAGAAAAGAATTATCCAGGATGTTGGCAATCAATATTCATCATGGATGAAGCATGGAATGATTAATGAAACCCCTCAATGGCCCATCCATCACTTCTCTTTTGAAGTCTGTACAATTGACTTTAAGGGCCTCTCTCCATGTAGGTTGAAGACTTTAGGCACAGTATTTTCCTTGGATCTCCAAAACCTTTGATGTGTTGGGTGTTGCTCTTCCCTTGCTGAAGTCTCAATTCCCTCTGCACTAAAATGTTTTCTTAAAGTTGATGTTATCCAAGGCTCTTCATTAGCATAAACCACCTTGAACCAACATTCCATACCCAAAACAGCAAATTCATTCTCCTATGGTATGTTTGCATACATGTAAAATGAAGAGAATTATCTTTGAACAAAGCCCATCACTTTCTTTCAAAAGTAAAAAGACACTAAAAAAAAATGTTTGGACCACTATTGCCCTGGAACATTTTAAAAAAATCCTTATGTGCCTTAATTCTGTCATAAAAACACATACAAACCACACCCCCATCTTTAAAGAACAAGCCATGTGGTTGCTCTCATGTTTCAGGGCTGCAGCATAAATATATTATGATTGGGGAGTGCCATTCCTGAGATGGATTCTGTTGGTTTATTGTTTATTCAGCCTTTGAATGTACCACATGTCCAGTTTCTTCATACAACTTTTGATCTTTTTGGTTGCAAATTGGATCTATAAATATATTAATATGGCAGCCCTTCAGTCTCAGAATGAATTCCTACATCTCCAGGTTTCTGTTTATATTCACTTTTTTTTTTTTTTTTGAGGGGTGTACTAGAAATTGAACTGATGGGCACTCAAACCCTGAGCCACATTCCCAGCCTTATTTATATTTCATTTAGAAGCAGGGTCTCACTGAGTTGCTTAGCCCCTCACCCTTGCTGAGGTTGGCTTTGAACTCATGATCCTCCAGCCTCAGCCTCCCAAGACAATGGGGTTTCAGGTATGGGCCACTGCACTTGGCTCTATTCATATTTTCAATACCAGAATCACCTCTTTGTTTTATCAACTATTTTTCCCCATGTTACATTTTAAATGGTTGCAGTATTTCTAACTTTTCTCCAAGAACTGGATGGCAGTTTCTAAAGATTTTGCTTTCTCTATGTGATCATCTCACAAGAAAAAAGAAAATTGCAACTTGACAAATAAAAAAAATAACAACAAAGATGTAATTTTGGAACTGTAATGAATATCTTCTTAGGTCTGAAATGTCTGTTATCATCATCTATCCTAGCTGGTGACCTAATGCTGGCTTCACAAAATCTGACTATTAAAAAATTAAGAAACCAACAAAGAAAGCATACAAACACACAAAAGTACCATCTCAAAATCTGTGATGGCTCTCTGACCTTAAAGGTCCATGGGAAGAGAGAGAGGAACTGAAATTCTTTATTCTTATATAGAAGATATACAAGGGAAGGTTCCACAAAACATTCTATCCCCAAAAGGGCAAAGGGGTAAGATTATAAAGGAACAGATGAGTGTAACTCAACCCCAGCAGATAACCCCTAATTCTGGAGCCACACCTCGTTTTCCAAGCTAGGGTAATGCCCAAATTACTGTGACCTGGAACTACTGTGGCAGACTAAAGACAATATGTTCAGAACCTGGTGCATCAGGACTGAAAGGGATCTTGTATCCAGGGCAGCTCCTGACATATTTCCCTTTTCTTAAAATTAAAAAAAAAAAAAAAGGCAACTGGTAATTTATGTTTTAGTCACTGGATTCTTGTTCTGAGAAGACCATGACCTACTCTTGAGACATAAAAAAAATTAGTAGAAAACATATCATTTCAATAATATACTATATAGAATGTTTCAGCATATTTAGGATTAAGGTCATTTAATTAGCTTTGGAAGATCCAGGTTATTATGATTACTCTGCCAAAAACTCATCAGAAGATTCTTAATCTTTTCCCAATTTTACTTGGAAGCATTCTGTTTGGCCACAGTAACACGGACATTTTTATTTGCATAGCATTTAAGCCTTTCCACAAACCATGGAGCAGGGGGCTCATTTGCATTACTCATTACAGTGGCTTCTAGAGCATTTAACTTAGTTTCAATCCTTCCATTAGCATTTATCTGACTATGAAGGTTCTTGGAAGTAATTTATGTCAAATTATTAAGAAAATTTACATGTTGTAAGTTTTAAAACATAGCCACAGAAGCTGTAGTATAGGAACAATGAATAATACTTTAAATAGTCACTTCATTGATCATGAGATCAAGAACTTGCCTAGGTCTGGTTAATTGGCATGCACCTGTTTCAAGGCCTGAATTTTAACTTCAGCATGCTAGCTGGCAACAGGACAAAGAGACATTGATGAGGATCAATGTCCTTTTTATCCTACTATAAAGTGATAAAATTAGGCAAGCTGTACCTTTTATAGGTTACAGAATATCTAACCATCTTTTCAATTCTCACATTTAAGGAGTCTTTTAGTTCTGTCAGTAATGTAAACATTCTGAAGGCAGAAGTCAAACATCAAAACATCCTTTTGAGTGCTATCTCACTGAAACTTCAGGTTTCTAAGAGTTATGTCATCTTCATGTTATTGTAGGAGACCATTTCTAGACACCTTATGTTGACAATACATAGGCCAAACCCATCCATTTAGAAAATGTGCCAATTTCTATTGTAGAATGATTAAGGCAATAATACATTGTTGAATATTTTATGTAAATAACTGGCCTATATAGAAAATTTCTATTTCAACTATCTTTCTATTTTGACAATTATCCATATATATTGTCTTAATTTGTAAGGATCAGCATAATTGGCTTGTTTAGGATTCTCATATACTGTCTTTTTCTCAAAAGATACTGCCAGACAGCCTGTTTACCATAGGATCAACATATAGCTATAACTGACCATTTCAGTGAGTATAATTCATCTAGTTGCATGGGTAGACTTTCCAGTATTCACTGCAAAGAACATCAAAGGTGTACCTGAGGGGCTGTGTTTGTGGGTCAGCGGTAGAGCACTTGCTTAGCATGTGCAAGACACTGGATTCAATTCTTAGCACCACATAAAGATAAATAAAAGTATTCTGTCCAACTACAACGTGTGTGTGTGTGTGTGTGTGTGTGTGTGTTTTCTTTAAGGGTGGACTTGAGAAATGGGTCCATGGATGTTTGTTCATAATTTTTACTTACCTGAGAAGCCCATGAAGCTGCATGGCTATAAACTCTGCAGCTGGAAATTTATCTTCCTGTGTGAGGTTTTTCAACCTTTCCACAACGACCAGTTAAAACTCTTTTGAAATTTGATTTAACTTACTAATCACGTTCAGTAGCACTAAGACTCCCAGTATCACAATTAAGAAAAATTTAAAAAAATATTTTTGTAACATCTATTATGTGCTATGGAATTCTCTTTTCCCATCTTTTTATTTAATAAAATTGAGTAGAGACTTGGCATAAGCCATAGTATCATTAGTTTTAAGTTATACAGGCAATGTTTAATGTAGTACAAGTATTTAAATAATAAGAAAAGATTTATTATTTCTAGCTGGTTGTGAAACTTGACAAAGTTATTTAATGGGAACAAGGTAAATAGAAACTTACCCTTTACTAAATGTATGACTTGATTTTGACTTTAACAGAATTACCAAAAATAAAGAATACAATAAGTTGTATATAAATATTTGCATGCTGAAATTAGCTCTAGATTAACTTAAATATTTATCTTAATTTGGAAAGAAGCAAGAGACAGAGATCTTAATGTAGTAGTGGTGGTCTTTACTAGGAGCATGAGAAATATGTAGACATCTATCCAAAATAGGAGGTACATATGTTAAATAACCCTAGAGAAGATATTTTGTTACCATTAATAAAGAATGAAATAGAGAAATGAACAGTAATTTATCTATGAATCCATGAAAAACTGGCATTATGGTTATCAACTTAGTGTTGACCTAAGTAGGGAGAATTAGTATCTCAAATGTTAATGGGTAAAAACAAGTCAACAGTGTGGTTTAAGACAGTGATCTAATTTAGAATTTATGACATTGAGCTAGCAATAACATTTTTAGAGATCTATTACAAACAATCTTTGTGCATTAAAAAAAAAACAGTTGTATGAGCACCTTAATAACTTTATTTAACGTAGTAAAATTAATTCTAATAATTATGTCTAATTATGGTGTTAGTAATTTAAAAATATCAATGTATGTAGGACATTGTCAGATATTATTAAAGTTTAGAAAAGGTCTATTATGTTAGTTTTTTATTGAAATATGCTATTGACTGTTGAGCTGATTTATTTATGGCTGTTTGTCTAATATTTTAGGCATAACTATTTTCAGAGTTTTTTTTTTTTCCTTTCTTTTTCAGTAATAAACTGTTGCCAGGTGCTTGAAGTAAGACCCTGTTTTAATGTTAAGGGGGTTTCAAAATCTGTAACTTAGGAGCAAACATTTTCCCCAGGAAATTTATTTCTCTTGGAGCTATGACTAGCATTTTAATCTCTTGCTGTCTGTATGTTTGCCTTTCTGTTTCTTCATTTGGGCTGCATTTAACTATGCTGTAACATCTAAACTTGGCTAGAATTATGTTCACCTTTGTAAATCCCTTGGAATGTCTAGGGCTAACTGGAGATAAACACCTTTTCAAATGGGTGGCCCCCTATAAGTTTAAGGTACTGTATTGTCTTTTATAAGTCTATGAAAAATAGTAGAATTTTTCTAAAGACTTACTAAAATTATGATTTTAAAAAAACTCTTTAATTTTTTTTTTAGTTGTAGTTGGACACAATATATTTATTTTTATGTGGTGCCAAAGATTGAACCCAGTGCCTCACATGTGTGAGGCAGGCACTCTACCATTGAACTACAGCCCCAGCCCCTAAAATTATATTTTAGGAATTTTGTTTATCTTTTAGATACCAATCTGTCCTGGGGAACTGTCTGCTCCAAATTGTCAGGCTTGTCCCTATTCTGTGTTAGTGGGACATGGTTAAGATAAATCTCCTTTAAAACTGTTTTTAAGATGGCCTTCTATTGCATAGTTTAGCTAAGTAATAGCATAATATGCCATACATTCTGAAACCCTACAGTACATTTACTTGGACCTTTAAAAAAAAAACTCCCTAAATTTGTTTTGGTCTATATTAAGTTTTAGAGGTTCCTTTGATCTTTCCAATTTTTAAGCCCTTCTTTGATGATAGTAGTTGAGGCTAGATATGAAAATGAGATAACTAGCTGATTCATCCTAACAATTTAAGTAGAACCCCCCAATCTCTTTCAGAGAGAATGTCTTAAAATATCTCTATATCTCAGAATATTATCCTTTAAGTAGGTGTCACTAAACTGTCTTTTAAATAATATGATTAAGGTTGTTTCCCATTTAAGGTGGCAACATACATGTCTTACAATGTTTCATGAATTATAGGTCCAGTCAGAGAATTTATATAAGATAAATTAATTTACAAAAAAGCTTAAAACTTTTATTGTTCAAAACTAATGTACAACTTTAATTTGGAGAACACTAATCCTTATAACCTCTTATAATTACTACATTACCTCTGCAACTTTTCTTAATAAAACAGCTATTAAGAGTTTCTAAGAGAACCTGGCAAGGGATAAAAATCTTTTTTTTTTTTTTTTTTTTTTTTTAGTTTGAGAACACATACAGGCAGGAACGTGAAACTAAATTTTGCCTGAAAAGGATATCTTTTGTTAGTATTTACAGATGGGCATTCTTAAGTAAAATGTAGGCTCTGTGTAGCTTCGGGAGCAGCCCTGTGTGAAACAGAAAGTATAGGTTAAGGGTTGCAAGCCAGGACCAAAAAGCCCTGTTTGGGTGACAATGAAATGAACAATGGGAAGACTGCTAGAGGTGGGACTTATCTGCCAAATTTCTCTCTCCATGTGGCTACAGAGTTTTTTTTTTTTTTTTTTTTTTTTGTAAAAGCACGTAACCAGAATATTCCACGAGGCTCTGTTTGAAACTTTGTGTATACGCATGTGCCATTACCAGCAGTCCTGGCCAAACCCCATGGTAGCTTGGCATGTACTGTCTGCTTTTGCCAGTGGTTGTCATGGTGAGAAAACAGCATATGGCTAGTGGGCATGGCCATTGCCAGCAGCTGTGGCTGCACCTGACACTTTGGCAGTGCAAGACATGGGTTCTCCCTACTGGGGCGGGCTTTGCATCCACATTCACCCTGTGAGGGCTGGGCTTGTTGCCCACCATAGGGTCCTGCTCGGGGTAAGTGCCCTGGAAACTTCCCCAATGTGTCATACTCCCTTCAATCAGTCTACCTTCCCCCACCTGTAGTCCCTCTGCGACCCACATCTTGTGGAACTTCGCCATTCCCCCAGGGTCCAGGAGGTTGAAGCGGTGACCTTGTATTCCCCTGGCTGATGGGTCAGTTGGCATGAGGCAGGAGAAGCGGGGCTGATGGTCATGGCTGCAGCTGCTGACTCCAGCTTGGGTTTGCCCTGTGACCTCGCCCTTATGTTTGCTCCCCAAATTTCCCCAGATGTCCAGGTCTTACCTGGTCTGTTCCTACTTGGGATACAGCCAGGGAAGTGCCAACAGTTTATGCTGGTGCTAGTGGGTCTGTGCTTGGATGGCCATGCCAAAATTTTGTCATTTCCCACTCTGTGAGCTCCGGAGCCAGGGTAAGTGGATAGTCTTCTCTCAAAGGACCATCTCCCTGCATTTTGTTTACTTAGTGCTCACTCTCCTGGGAGCATCTCAAAAACTCTTTTAACATAAAAAATGGGCCCCTCAGCAGATGATGCCACCATTACCAAATTCTAAGGCAACGTGTGCCCAGTTAAACTAGCATTTTCAAGTGGCAGAATTATCTGGCGGCACCACAGGGGGCAGCGGTCAAAGCCCTGCATCTGCCCCAAAACAGCTGGAAAAAAAATGCCTCTTTAAAAGTAGAAAAACCCACACCTCCCCCACCCCGTAACAATCTTACCATTAAACAAACAAACAAACAAAAACAAAAACAACAAAAAACAGCTTTTCTTTTGTTTTCTCACTCTCCAAGTGTGGATTCCTGACATATAACCCAGAAAATCTTTACCTAATATTTCAAAATATAAAAATTAAATATATATATAAACAACTTTTCCCATGGAAGAGGGAAAAACTTAGCAACATATTCCTTATCATCTTAATTTCTGTGGTACTTTGAATTTTCTAATTTCTCATTTTTTATGTCTATTTATTTTCCCCAGAGTTGCAGAAAATAAAATTTTTTGCTGTTTCTAAAGGAAAAAAAAAATCCAGATATTATAAGTTTAATGTTACATTGTTTTTCTTCTAATTCACTTATTTTCTCCATCTTAACTGATAATACCCTGAAATCCTAAGTGGGCTTAACTTCTGGAGAAAAACACCAAACCCACTAAATTTCTAAAATTTATGCTGTAATCCCAATGGGGCCTCCATTTATTGCCATCTACCCTAACTGGAGACCCAATTCTGGCTTCACAAAATTTGACTATTCCAATAACTTAAGAAAATGACAAAAAACACAAGCACACAGTAGTAACTTCTCAGAGTCTGTGATGGCTCTCCAACCTTAAAGGTCCATGGATACAGAGAGCCAGTGGAATTATTTATTCTTATATAGGAGATACACAAGGAGAAGTTCCATGGAACATTCTATCCCCAAAAGAACAAAGGGGTAGGATTAATTACAAAGGAACATTTGAGTGTAACTCAACCTCAGTGGGTAACACCTACTCCTGGAGGCACACCTTTTATCCTAGCTGGGGGAACTCCAAAGTTACTGAGACTTGAGACTACCATGCCAGACTAAAGACAGTAATTGTTCAGAACCTGGTGCATCAGGAATTGAAGGGATCTACATCCAGGGCAGCTCCTGACAGTCTGTACCATAGTGTTATCTAAGAATTTCTTTATTTCTATCACATTAACTAGTTATGCCAATTAAATTTTAAGCAACTATAAAAGTAATATCACATTCTCAATTAATACATAATCTCCCTGAAAATTATTATATTCAGAAGCATATGCAATATAACACCTTGCTATAATTCTCATAGATCAAAATTTTCCTCAATAATGTATATTTTGCTGATATGCAAGGCATGCAAGTTACAGATGCACACATTGTATGCATTAGGTTTTGATGGAGTATGCTTTTTTTAAAAAAATTGACTAAAGCTCTGATGTATCATTGGTATTTATAGGGCTTCTCTTTAATACTCAAACTGTGGAGATTTTTAAAGACGTGAACCTTCATTAAAAGCTTTGTCACATTGTTTAAATTTGTGGGGTGTAATCACTACTATATTGTCTAATAATTTTCCAATGGTGAGTTTTGATTAAAAACTTTGCCACATTTCTTTTTAGTACAGTAAGTTGTCTTTCTAGTATAAAATCTTTGGTGATCAATAAGGTGTGATTGCACATTAAATGACTTTTCATTTTATAGATTTTCAAAAATTCTCAAGTATGAATTCTCTGGTGCTTCATAACACTTGAAACATACTTAGAAACTCTGCCACATTCTTCACATTTGTATGGCTCTTCCCCAGTATAAATTTTCTGGTCAACATTGAGGCTGGAAATTTGACTAAAAGTTTTGCCACATTTTTTATATTTGTATGGGTTCCCTCCAGTATAAATTCTCTGGTGACCTATAAGACTTTGCAAAGTATGTAGGAATGTAAGAATCTTTACATTCTTATGTCTTCTCTAGTATGAATTCTCTGGTGTTGTATAAGACGTGATCTTTGATTAAATGCTTTGCCACATTCTTTACATTTGTGTGGCTTCTCTCCAGTATGAATTCTCTGGTGTTGATTAAGATGTGATCCTCGATTAAAAGCTTTGCCACATTCTTTACATGTGTATGGCTTCTCTCCAGTGTGATTTCTCTGGTGTTGAGTAAGTTGTGATGTTCGATTAAAAGCTTGGCCACATTCTTTACATTTGTATGGCTTCTCTCCAGTATGAATTCTCTGGTGATCAATAAGGGTTTTCTTGAGAGCAAAAGCTCTGCCACATTCTGTACATTTGTATGGCTTCTCTCCAGTATGAATTCTCTGGTGACGAGTAAGGTGTGATGGTTGATTAAAAGCTTTGCCACACTCTTTACATCCATATGGCTTCTCTCCAGTATGAATTTTTTGGTGATGCATAAGGTAGGATTTTCGATTAAAAGCTTTACTACATTCTTCACACTTGTATGGCTTCTCTCCAGTATGAATTCTTTGGTGACGAGAAAGGTGTGTTCTTTGATTAAAAGCTTTGCCACATTCTTTACATTTGTAGGGCTTCTCTCCAGTATGAATTCTCTGGTGAACAATAAGGCTTTGTTTAATATTAAAAGCTTTACCACATCCTTTACATTCGTATGGTTTCTCTCCAGTATGAAATCTCTGGTGAACTAAAAGGTTTGACCTTTGATTTAAAACTTTGCCACATTCTTTACATTTGTATGGTCTCTCCCTGGTATGAATTCTCTGTTGTTGAATAAGGTGTGGTCTTCTATTAAAAGCTTTGCCACATTCTTTACATTTGTAGGGCTTCTCTCCAGTATGAATACTGCAGTTTTTAATAAGTTTTGAATGACACTTAAAGAGTTTGCCACATTCCTTACATTTCTTTGGTCTCTCTCCACAGAAAATCCTATGGTGTTTAGTAATGATTGAGGTTTGAGTAAAACCTTTGTCACATTCTTTACTTATGTAGGGTATATCACTGTTATGATAAAGGGTTGAGGAATCCTTAAATGCTTTGAAATACTTTTTAACCTTGTAGGGCTTCTCTCCAGTATGAATTCTCTGGTGTACAGTAATGCTTTCAATTTTATTTAAAGCTCTTTCACATTCCTTACATTGATAATTCTTTTCTTGGATATGAAAGTTTGGATGGATACATTTTGAGACTTTATGAAAAACTTTCTCACTTTTATTGTGTTCATAAACCTTCTTTTTAAAATGGTCGCACTGATGTTTTCTAGGACTAAAAAAAAAGCATTAAATTTTGATGAGTTTCACAGAATTATACTGATTTACACAAAAATAAATATAGTGCTAATTACTTAGGGTATAGACCTGTCAAAAGATCTTGAATGATTTATCATAAATGTAGAGATCTAATTATCTATATCTAAATTTATCTTAAGCAATAGTAGGTAAGTACAAATCTTCCCACATTCATTAAAATTCCATGTTTTAGCACAAGAAAAAACTACACATCAGTCTTTTTGTAAAATAAGAATGAGATTGATCACAGTCAGAAATATGTTCTTTATTTTTTAACCTCTTGTCTATAGAAATGTTTAAGTGAATGTTTACTCAATGCTATATTTCAGAGTATTCCAGTAACTAAATGAAACATAAACCGGACTCAGTAGCAAATATTGTCATTTATTTAGAGAAACCGTATAATTCTAATTAACTCTGTGGAGAAATATTTAAAGGTACACATATATCCTCAAAAGTGACTAACATATTTTCAGCTGCCTTCTTGGGTTCAGGGGAAGTTTCACGTTCCCACAGCACTGCCACACACACCTCACCCACCAGCACCTGCTTCAGGCTGGTGGGGGCCTTGTTGAGCATGCATATGCTTTGGGTCATGGTCATGGCCCCATGAAGGGCCACAGCCAACTCCATGATGCAGAGGATTGATCCACTGCTGAGTCGGGCTGAAGTACCCCCCTGTTCATGGCACTGATGGTCAACCTTGCCCAATATACAGAAGAGCTACAGCTACATATTGCAAGAACTGCACTGCCTAGAACTCTAGGACAACCTGTACCTGGACACTCCTGAATGCTTTTGTTTTGTTATTGTCTACAGCAGAATCACTGTGAACTACTCAAGCAACTTGTCTTCCACCAAAGAGTGCTTTATAAACAAGAATCTGTGAAAACCACATTTAAACAGTGTTGCATGTTGTAATACCAAGTGGTAGTTAGTATTATACTGGCACTAAAAACGTGTCAGAGAAACTTTTATGAAAGCTTTAGACAAATCAGGAAGAAAAACTGATTTTTGAGTTGGAAGATGACTGCATGCCCTTCCTTTAGGGACTGAAGTATTGGAAAGCTGTGCATGACTGGGTTGCCCAATCAGGAAAATTAAAATACTGTTTTCTTGTATGCATGAACACACACACACACACACACACACACTGTTGGGTTTGGCCCCTGGAAAGAAAAATCCCATATTACATTGGCTTTAAGAACAAAAACATCAATAATTTTCAGAGTCTTTATTACCACTGTGTATTATTATTTCTGAGTAATCAGGTTAAAGCCATCCCAATAACAGTTGTTGCTTTTGGACTTCAGTTGTTTGCAGTGATGGCACTCTCTTCTGCCTTTTGTCAGAGAGTAACACTAGCAACTGTTAAGTGCCTAAGGATTCAGGCAGTTTCAAAATTCCGGTGACTAGATCACAGGAAGCAGTAGTTTTCTAACCCTGGAGGATAAAATGCCTAAGATCTGGGTGGGAGGTGAAACACTCCATTTGCTGTGTCATGCTGACACAATGTTAACCCCTTGAGCTATGCCCAGGAGTATATTATTGTGTCTCAAGTCCACCCTTGTAAAGGCCAGCTCCTCCCTAACTAGCCCCAGTGGTTGCCAATCCACATGTCCATCTGAATCAGGCTTTTTCCTTTACCAGAATGAGTACATGTGCTGCACACCTTGGCTCATGCCAAGTTCTGGCCCCTCCTAGTGGACAAGCCAGCTGGTGTCTTGGCCAAAACCTTTAGTAACCATAATGCTTTTCTCTCAGTTGCCTTTCTGTGTTGGATTCTTAACTTTCTAGCAAAAATCACTATCACTATCTTGCTAAAAATCCCTATGTTTAACTAGCTAACCAAAATGAGAAAGAAGACACTTTGCATTTGTTGAAGGCACATTCCTTGGGATGGCCAGATAATTAGGGCTATGAACTCAGAAGAATCTCATAACAACAGCATTAAGCTTACTGGAGACATGGATGTAATCCAGGAAGTCTCTGGATTTGACACTTCAAATGTTTTCCTTCCTATGTATAAGAGCAAACCCCATCCTACAAAACAAACAAACAACAACAACAAAAAAAAACCCCACAAAATACGCAAATCTTTTCAGATTCCAACTTGGAGTTCTATTGAAGATGTTGTTGCTATGGAAAGTGAAGCAATCAGATGGAGGATTTTGTTAACTTATGAGCCTTTAAATAGCACTGAATGTACACAAGATCATTTCCAGTGGAATTAAAATTAGAAATGTATTTATAGATGCCCTTGACTCAAATTATCAAAAGTCAGGGAGAGTCCCAGAATGGAGTGTCTTCAAAAAATGTGCTTCTGAAAGTGTAGAAAAACTCATGATATGCCAAAGAGAGACTGGAACACTGTTCCCTACAGGGGAGATGGTTGACGGTGAGCCATGCCTCCTTCAAAGATCACCTTACCTGCTAAGTATGGTGGTTTTAATTTTCTGCAGAATTTTCTGATTTACAAGCTTTAGTCTTTCACCTCCCCTAATCTGCCCCAACACCCATCCTGCTACTCCTTACCCAGAAGTGTTTTCTACCGCTTCGCTTGCACCCAGACTTATCTCAGAAGCCTTCCAAGTATTTTAATAAGGCCCCCAAGTCTGCTTTTGGGGCTTAATGCAGACCTGTAGGCCACAGGGACGCTGGATATTCTGGGAGCCTTGTGCCAAGAATTCCTTGAGTCTTTCCTTTGCTTGAATTGCCATCCATGACAGATAAGGAATGCACTATTTTGTGTTTTCTAGAAAGACCTAGTTGCTTCTCCTCCTCTTCTTCTTCGTCTCGTTTCATTTAAAAAGCAATGATTATCAAACTTCCACCTAAAAAAATATTTAATTACTGAATAGTTCTTGTCAACTGAAATGAACTAGTGAAACTCGCTGTTATTCTTCCATTTTTCCATAATCTGAGTGTTTTCCATGTCTGTAAGTGGAAATACTATAGGTGTGTTTAAAACAGAAACAATTCACCTATACTGTGTAGAAAATTACTTTTTTATCACACCATAGAATTTTCAGATTGGAGAACTGCAGTATTATATTAATAATTTGCAGACATTAGTCTAATGTGCACTCATGTACAGATTAGTAATCATTTTTAAGAATAACTAATCAGTATTTAATCATTGTTTTGATTTTTTATTTAAATAAATATTTCTAATCATATTTTTAAAGCTGAGAGAACTGGCTGAATGATTATTTTTTTGAAGGTATTTTGAAGATAGTTTCATAATGGCCTGAAATGTTGCTTGTATACGTGGTTTGACACATATTGTCACTTTGAGGAGTTTTCTGAGATATTATATAATAACATAAACTGACTTCATTTTAAATAATCATCATGCATTTGTTACGTTCATTAAGATAAATTACTGACCTTCCCTCTGTCCCACAATTTTCCATTCCTTTTTTAAAAGTAAATTTTTATTGTCATAGTTTCCATACCTTCCATTTATCATGGTTTGCCATAAATAGTTTATTCCTTGCTCTGCTGAAATTTCTAGCATTTGATGAGGAGACATTCCTGAAAGAAGTTAAAATAACAAATTAATCCACTTATTAGACTGTGGTGAATATACTCTGCAAATATATAAAATTTTACCAAGGTCAGGAAAATATCCATAAGCAGTATAATCTAAGCCCATTATTACTAAAGAAATATACAAAATCCACACTGAAATGATGACAAACTTGCGAGCACTTCCAAAATGATCTTGAGATTTCACAGGAACACAACACTCAAACTTTGACTATGCTGTGACAACACTGTCAAATTACAGCCTCTCAGTCCAACTTTTCCAGATTCCACATGTGACTCAAATGTTGCAGAAAACAACTTTCTCCTTTATTTCTTTTCTTTTATGTTTGGGGGAAATGTAACTTAAAATAAAACACAGGGGTGTTTTATCACTGAACTACATCCATAGACTTTCTATATATACATTTTTATATGTTTTGAGACAGGATGTCACAAAGATGCGGAAGCTCATTTTAAAGTTGCAATTCTATTTATCTAAAATTACAGTTATGTATCATTGCATCTAACCAATTTTTGTTTATTTAGTAACTTTCAAATCTTTTGCAAAACCACTATAATCATGTATTTTTAAAGGGATTTTAAGTGGAAAAACATCAATGAAAGTAACAACACACACACAAAAAGAGAAAATTGACTCAAGCAGAGACAGTATAAAACACTATAAATTGACACTTGGGAAATTGAGAGTTGTTAATTATCTAAAGAATGCCAAGAACCAACTGATTGATAATTATTGAACTAATTAACAATGAAGAAAAGTGACTGAAATTTAGCTTAAAAAAATTAGCAATAGAAAAATGGAAAATTGTGTATTAGAAATATTCTTTAAGAAACAATGTCTGATAAATTAGAAATGTGGGAGAAAAAAATATCAAATTTAACAATCTTAATTAAAAGATTCAAGATAAAGCATTTATACTCAACTTTTTAAAACTCTTCAAGAAAAATTTTTGATAGAACCCAGAAAAATAAATGAGTCATCTGTAAAGATACTTCTATTTGTTTAATAGTTGAATTCTTAGCAGACGTCTTCCAGAAAGGAATTGGAGCATTTAGTCATGTGTGTTTAAAGACAAAAGACACTAATCTAGAATTCTGTATACACAAATACTATTTTTTGAAGCTAAAGAAACATACATGTTATCAAGATATGTAAATGCTCAATAATTTCCTCACTTTTAGACCTGTTCTAAGAGAAACACTAAAGGAAATTCTTTCAATAAAATAAAGTTACACAACAGTATAAGTCATAAAAATTTGAAAGGGAGAAAAGCAAAGTATACACAAATGTAAACTCCATTTTACTGTCATGGTAGTGCATAAAACATTCAATTCTTGCTACAGAATTTGAAAGACTAAAGCATAAAAATTATCATAAATCTCTGTTAATTGGTATAGATAATAAAAAAAGGCTATGATATCAATAACAAATCATGATAAGACATGTAAAGTCACCGATTTTATCAGAAACCAAAGTTAGTTCAGTTTAGAATAAAGTGCAAACTAAGTAGTTTTATTTCTTATTTGTTCATTTTTGTTAATATGACAGTGTAATGTATCTTGACATATCATACAAACATGGAGAATAATTTACCAATCTTTTGGTTGTACATGATGTAGAGTTACACTGGTCATAATTCATACATGAACATGGAAACATTATGTTCAACTCATTCTACCATCTTTGAAGAACTTTTATGTGACTTCAAATTTATAAAAAAATTTGTCATAGAAGATATAAAAAAAATAGGGAGGTATCAAAACATTACTCTAAAAAAATATATGAACCACAAATTAAAGTGTTTTTTTAAAAGTAGGAAAAACTATAAGAAATAACCCAAACTTCAAAAGCTTAAAGTAGTAAGTTCTTCCTCATCAGTAATTTAAGTACAAATAAACTATCATAAAAAACTAATCAGAACACATAAAGTAACCAATAAGATTAAACCTAAATATATGTACTTATGTCAGATTAAGTCTACAGGAGTTTTCCTTTAGATATAAGGTCAGAAATATACTAAAACCAAAAGGATGAAAAGAATATTACATTCAAAATTATGCAGATGATAATATAAGAAATAATTAGAGGCAAAGTAGAATATTACATAATGATAAATGTGGTCAATTTCTAGAATACAATAGTAGTAAGTATACGTGTAGCACAAATCATATTTTCCAAATATAGAAGGCAAACACTGAAAGAATTCAACATGATTGAAAGCAACCAAGTAATACTAGGGAACATCCATCCCCAATTAATGCAAAGGAACAAAATAGAATTGGAATAGTAAACAGGGAATAGAAAATTTAAAAAAGTATTATTACATTAAGAGTCAATTACACCCCCTACCCCAACCCCCCCCAGCGCCTGCCAGGGAGGCGGAACTGTGACCACCGACAGAAAAGGCCCAGTGGCCCGCGGAGGGGTAGAGCTGCCAACCACTCCTGCAAGGTAGGCGGGCCTGCGACCCACCGGCAGAACAGGAGCAGCGGCCTGCTGAGAGGCAGAGCCGCCCCCCGCCCCGCGCCTGCAAGGTAAGCGGAACTGCAACCACCAACAGAACAGGCTAGACCTGCAACTGACAGACAGAACAGGCCCAGTGGCCTGAGGCAGGGTAGAGCCGCCCCCCGCCCGCGCCTGCAAGGTAGGCGGACCAGTGACCCACCAGGAGAACAGCCCCAGAGGCCTGCAGAGGGGCAGTGACACTGCCTGCGCCTGCAAAGTAGGCAGAACTGCGACCACCGACAGAACAAGCCTAGCGGCCCGCAGAGGGACAGAGCCGCCACCCGCGCCTGCAAGGTAGGCGGACCTGCTACCGACCAGCAGAACAGGCCCAGCGGCGTGGTAGGCACATTGCCCCAATTGGAGGAGGGGCAGAGACGCCGCCCACGCCTGCGAGGGAGACTTTGCAACTATACAAGACCAATATAAATATATAGGGGGAAAATCCAATAGCACAAAGTTTCACCAAGCAGAAAGGAACGCAAGCAGTATGAAGAGACAAGGAAACTGCAACCACCAACAAAATGAAACTGAATCCCTTTCTCTCGCCATGCACAAAAGTTAATTCTAAATGGATCAAGGAGCTTGTTATCAAAGCAGAGACATGCCGTCTGATAGAAGAAAAAGTTGGCTACAATCTACATACTGTGGCGTCGGGCTCCAAATTCCTCAATAGGACACCTATAGCACAAGAGTTAATAACTAGAATCAACAAATGGGACTTACTCAAACTAAAAAGTTTTTTCTCAGCAAAAGAAACAATAAGAGAAGTAAATAGGGAGCCTACATCCTGAGAACAAATCTTTACTCCTCACACTTCAGATAGAGCCCTAATATCCAGAGTATACAAAGAACTCAAAAAATTAGACAATAAGAGAACAAACAACCCAATCAACAAATGGGCCAAGGACCTGAACAGACACTTCTCAGAGGAGGACATACAATCAATCAACAAGTACATGAAAAAATGCTCACCATCTCTAGCAGTAGGAGAAATGCAAATCAAAACCACCCTAAGATACCATCTCACTCCAGTAAGATTGGCAGCCATTATGAAGTCAAACAACAATAAGTGCTGGCGAGGATGTGGGGAAAAGGGTACACTTGTACATTGCTGGTGGGACTGCAAATTGGTGCAGTCAATTTGGAAAGCAGCATGGAGATTTCTTGGAAAGCTGGGAATGGAGCCACCATTTGACCCAGCTATTCCCCTTCTCGGTCTATTCCCTAAAGACCTAAAAAGAGCATGCTACAGGGACACTGCTACATTGATGTTCATAGCAGCACAATTCACAATAGCAAGACTGTGGAACCAACCTAGATGCCCTTCAATAGACGAATGGATAAAAAAAAATGTGGCATTTATACACAATGGAGTATTACTCTGCATTAAAAAATGGCAAAATCATAGAATTTGCAGAGAAATGGATGGCATTAGAGCAGATTATGCTAAGTGAAGCTAGCCAATCCCTAAAAAACAAATGCCAAATGTCTTCTTTGATATAAGGAGAGGAACTAAGAACAGAGTAGGTTCGAAGAGCATGAGAAGAAGATTAACATTAAACAGGGATGAGAGGTGGGAGGGAAAGGGAGAGAGAAGGGAAATTGCATGGAAATGGAAGGAGACCCTCAGGGTTATACAAAAGTACATACAAGAGGAAGTGAGGGGAAAGGGAAAAATAATACAAGGGGGACAAATGAATGACAGTAGAGGGGGCAGAGAGAGAAGAGGGGAGGGGAGGGGAGGGGGGATAGTAGAGGATAGGAAAGGCAGCAGAACACAACAGACACTAGTATGGCAATATGTAAATCAATGGATGTGTAACTGATGTGATTCTGCAATCTGTATATGGGGTAAAAATGGGAGCTCATAACCCACTTGAATCAAAGGGTGAAATATGATATATCAAGAACTATGTAATGTTTTGAACAACCAACAATAAAAAATTAAAAAAAAAAAAAAGAGTCAATTACATTAAGAGTCAATCTTGCTGGGTGTGGTGGTGCATGCCTGTAATCCCAGTGGCTTAGGTGGGTGAGATAGGAGGACTGTGAGTCCAAAGCCAGCTTCAACCATAGTGAGGTGCTAAACAACTCAGTGAGACCTTGTTTCTAATTAAAGTACAAAATAGGGCTGGCAATATGCCTCAGTGTTTGAGTGCCCTCAAGTTGAATTCACTATACCACCAAAAAAAAAAAAAAAAAAAAAAAGAGAGAGAGAGAGAATCTTTTAAATAGTTTATGGAAATAAAATCCCAAAGGGACCAGGTAAAAAGAACAATAAAAAAATGTTAATAGTTATTAAATACTGGAATTTTTTTCTATTATAATTAGTTGGGACTCCAAAGGAAATTTGTAACCAAAAATTCGTCAATGTGACTTCAAAGCCAGATTTAGCAACTTAGCAAGACTCTGTTTCAAAAATAAAAATTAAAAAGGGCTGTGCATGTGGCTCAGTTGTTAAGCATCCATGATAGAAGAAAAAAGGCCCTATACCACACAAAGTGATTTAATAAGCTAAGAATAACACAAAACAACTATCAAACACTCAATATTATTTTAGCAAGAAAAAATAAATTACTTTAAAAGTTGTATGGAGTATCCAGGGTACATAAATAACTAACCATTCAAAATAAAGAAAATGTATCCTGATATAAAAATAATGAAAGCTACAATATTCAATAGTTTTATTTCAACATGAAGTTAGATGAGTAAGACATATGTAACAAAACTGAGAGTAATTAGCCCTCAATTTTAGGGCAAGCAAGAAGAAATGGTGTCTGAGATGGAAGGGTGACAGACACATGAGCACTTGTTTTGGGGATAAACAAATTTTATTTTTGTGTAAAAATAAACTTTCTAGAAATATGTTACAAAACAATTTGAATGTAAGACTGTAGGTTTAAGTATAAGTAAGTTAGTTAATGTTTTTTATCAAAATTAAAATTTGAAAAATATATAAAAGATAAACAGAATTGTGGAAATCTTTGTAAGCTACCTTTGAAATACTTAAGTTTTACTCCTACATAAAAGAACAAATTCATTTATGTAGAGATGATGAATATGCTAGTAATTCTAGCTGGGGGGAAGGCCGAGGCAGGGAAATGGAAATATAAAACCAGCTTCAGCAACTTTGCAAGAATCTGTTTCAAAATAAAACTATAAAACTGGAGATGTATCTCAGTATTATAGCAACCCTGATTTCAATCTGCAGTATCCATACACATTTATATGTATTTATATAATAAAATTTAGATAAATTATATGAATAGTCAAATAAACAAAGTAAACAAAGTACTATATATAAATCATAAACAAAACAGGGATAATATTTACACAAGTATGTAAAAGCATATATAACTTAATTGAAAATAGGCACATGGATTATGTGTATTTTAATTTTACTTAATATTGTCCTAAAGCAAGAAGTCATGAATATTTCTATTCAGTTATAACATATGGGTATAAAAATGAAAAAAAAAAATCACCAATGTGAGAAAATGTACTGAACAACACTGAAGCTACTTTAGAATGGAACTCAGAAACTGAGACAAAAGAATATAGAAAATTTAACCCACAAAATTTTTAATAACTATTTCTTAAAAAAAAAATCTCTTTAAATTACAATTCTCAGCTATACTTATATAGCCACAAGAAACAGGCATTGTGAATCATTGCTATTAATAAAATGGCAAAAATATTTCAAAGAAAATGCAGTATAAGCCTGTATAAAAAGCTCTGATAAAAAAATCTGAATAGATAAACTATATTAGAGAAACTGTTCTACAATATTATGTATTACAATGGATTAACTTAGAATTATTCAGACATATGCACAGATTTTCTAGTGACACCCCCTTGAAGATCAATAAACTTCCCCCACCCCAGGAAGATCAATAAACTTCTGTCAGATAATGCAAATCCTCAAGGGCATTAGGGAGTACTTTGTTAATTTTAATGTAGTGAGATTATTGGAGAACAAGAAGGAGCTTCTAGAATTAGGAAGCATGGTAAATACAGGGCAGGGTATGCTCTTAACTGATTGCAAAAAAATAAATAAATAAACCGAGGTTTGTATAAAGCATTTCTGTTGAATTTTGGCTTCTCAATTAACATTTTAAACTGTGGCTTCCTCTTTGACAGTTTATTATTTTTTTCATTGGTTTCTACCCACTTGGATATATCATTGGTGTCAATTTTTTTTCCAAATTCTACAGTTATTTCTTGGGACAGAACAGTGACCAAGGCAGACTTAAATACAGCAAGACGGCTTTATTGGAAAATGGAATATGACACATTTTGGTAATCTCATTGTAACTACTGATGGTTCTTAATGTTGTCCTCATTAGGGAGAAGCACTAATATACTTTGGAAGCATTCTCTAGATTGTGAGGACTGCTTTGAACTATCAAAACTGTAAAGAAAATATAGATTAAACATAGAAAAAAAACCTTTAGATAACATTTTCTTTTCTACACCAATGCCTGATCTTTATTTTAAAAAGAAGGATCTGAAATTTTATCATGTGGAATGCAAGCTGCCAAGATATATTCTACAAAGGAAGAAAAATACCTATTGATAATGAATTAGGGATTCAGAAGGAAATTTATGCTCACCCAGAAAGACCAGGCTTCTATAAATCTCTAACATCACATCTCTATATAAATTCTGCTGAGAAGGATTCAGGTATTTCCATTCCTCTTCAGAGAAATCAATGGCCACATCCCTAAATGTTAATGGTTCCTGAAATAAAAATGAATAAATACATATAACATCAACCTTATGATCATGGTTGGCAGAGTTTTAATTTGACTAAAGTTGTAATAAATTGACAGTTTTAACTTGTCACAAGTTGTAATAAATTGATGATTTTAATTTGACACAAGTTGTAATGAGAGTTAGAAGAACTGGCTCTAACACAGGAGAGTGACCTCAAAATTCAATATACTTTTCAACAGAGTGGTGTACTCTAATGTATTACCTATCTTTGAGGAAAGAAAATGCATTCAAAAGAGAATGAAATAAATACAAAATAAACAAGCAACAAAAATATCAGTGTATATACTACACTTCCATGAAATAAAATGCAAAATTAAGGCAAACATCAGAATATATATCTTAATTGTTATGTTTATATTTTATAAGATAAATTATGCATATTTCTCAGAAGAGAATTTTATATTGAGTTAGAAGAGTGCTTCTCAATTTTAATGTGTACAACCATGAATTGAAAAATTTATTAAAGAACAGACTGTGATTCTGTATTTCTGGGGTGCAGTCTAGTTTGAATATGCATCAAGCTCTCTAGTGATGCAAATGCCAATGGTCCAAAGAAAGCTGATGAATATTACTGAAGTAGAACACTAAAGAAAAAATATTGCTCATAAATTCAAATTTTTAAAGAATTTATGCATTTTATTATTATAGCATGTTGCAATAAGAATTATTTCTGCATTCAAATATACAAATAACAATACAAGAGTTTTTCATACCTTCATGCATAAAACTCAAAATAATCAATGAAGCACATGCCTGTAATTCCAACATGGGAGGATGAAGCACAAAGATGGCAAGTTCAAAGCCATCCTCGCCAACTTAGTGAAGCATTAAGTAACTCAGAGAGATCCTGTCTCTAGATAAAATATAAAAAAGGGCTGAGGATATGACTTAATATTTAAGCATCCCTGGTTCAATCCCTGGTAAGAAAAAAAAAAATCTATGAAACCAGGAATACTTTTAATTTTTGAGGACATTTTTTTCAAACCTCCAGTATACGGTAGTTCCTTGGGTTTGCCCAAGTTTATCTGACCTATAATTTATCAAAAAAGTAATACAAAGGTTAAAATAAAGTGTGAAATTAAAAGAAATTTCAGAGCAGGATGGTCAGTTATTTTAACTAAGAAAGGAAATGGATACACGTAAAAAAAAAAAAAAAAGCAGGAAATCAGATTGATTGAACTGATTAAACACATGAGGCAAATGACTGCCACACTGCAAGTGTGTATCTGAGCATTCTGGTTCCCATGACCTCAGAAAATGAAATGAAACCTCCATTCCTATCAGAGGTGAGAAAACATGTCTTCCTCCCCAAATCCCCTTCTTTGAACCAAATTTTAAAAAAATAATTTGTATTAGACACAGCAGGGTGCTATGAGATGAGAGTCCCCAATGGCAGGCAAAGTATCCCAACTGCTGCCTGGTAAGATTCAACTCCTTCCAGATATTAAACTATAAACAATGTGTGATGTGAACCCAAGGGAAAGGACTCTCATGTCTTTAGATCTGTTTATGACTTGACACTAAAATTCAGATGTGAAAGAAGAGATTAAAATTTCTTACTTTGCCATTGGGCCTTCACCCTAGATGTGTGCTATGGTTGTCTATTTTTTTTTTTTGTTGTTGTTGTTGTTGTTGTTGCTGTTTGTTTGGTTTGTTTTGTTTTGGTATAGAGTATGATGTGAGTTTAAATACCAGTAACATATTTTCATGTATATATGCATGTCTACATAATTAAAAATCATTTAATAGGACTTTCAACATTAAATCAGGAAAAATAAAATTAGTATTTCTTGCATTCCAATTTCTACTCAGATAATTTGAAATCAGCATGTATTAAATTCTGGCACCCTTTTTCCATTGGGTATATTTGTTGATGAGCTATCAAATATTAGAATTTATCCCAAACAGAATAATTCAGGATTAAAATGGGTAAGCACAATTTAGACTGGGTTTAGCTGGGCTATACTGATTTCATCTAGGCTCCTTTAGGCATATACTCTGCTACTTAATATGGTAGCCCTGTGGTCCACTGTGGCATTTTCATTCTCATTCACGTGACATCTTCTCCTTCTTAAGCCTAATCTGAGCTTCTTCACCTTGAGATGTTAGGCTTTACAATAAATAATCAGGGAGAATTCAAGACATTTTAGGCATAGGCATTATACCAGCACATTTACATACTCGCTCTATTTTGCTGGCTGAAATATATAAGCCATTCTAGATTTAAGTCTTGGCAAACATATACTTGTCAATAAGAACAAATACTAAAGAACACTGTCAATGGCCTGGATACAGGGGATAATGAAAAACTGGAGTTTTTGCAGTTCATATCCTTTTTCCTTTCCTTTTCTTTTTTTTTCTTAGAGAGAGAGAGAGAGAGAGAGAGAGAGAGAGAGAGAATTTTTAATATTCATTTTTTAGTTTTCGGCGGACACGATATCTTTATTTGTATGTGGTGCTGAGGATGGAACCTGGGCCGCACACATGCCAGGCGAGCGCACTACCTCTTGAGCCACATCCCCAGCCCTTTCCTTTTCTTTCAGATGACATTTATGTAACTATTCTCAATTCATAAAATTTTATAAGACCATATGTTCTAAGAAGCTAGCCAGGTTTGAGATTCAGAATCACTACAGCCTGACTCAAAAACTCAAAGATTTTGCTAGGCCACAATAATCATGCAACTTTTCTAGGAATTTGTGGAACTGAAGAACGACAACTTTGTAATAGAAGCACAATTCTTTTTAGCTTCACATCCTTTACTAGTTTTTACTATTAAAAAACTTTCAAGAGAACACTGAAGACTCTTTTAAAATATGGAAAAGTTTAGGTAAATAGATTTGGGCTATGTTTAGGAAATGAAGGTAAATGATTCATTTGTTTATTTCTCATTATGGAATAATAGTTAAAATGTACATAACACACATAATATATCTGCATCTTCTTTCATTCTTTTTTTTTTACTTGCAGTCTACTTATAATTTTTAAACTATGCTAAACCTAGAAATTCTTTGTATGGAATAATTTCTTAGTATGAAAACAAGAGATCAAGATAGATCTACTGAGAAGAAATTTCCTCCATCAGCCGTTTGTTTTAACAGCTGGGTATGTAAGAAAATCATCCTTTTATTTATTTATTTATTTTCCAAAATGAAAACCCCCTTTTTTTAAGAACCACCACCTAAAAAGGCTAAAATGCGCAAATTTTCAACTGTGAACTAATGGTTCTCAGTCTGGTTGAAGTGTACAGTCATCTGAAAGGCTCTTCAAATTCCCCCAATCCAAATTTCATTAAAATAATTTAATCTCTATTCCTGGAGAGAGGGACTTAGGATTCAGTGGGGTTTTTTTTGTTTGTTTGTTTTATTTTAATTTGGAAGAAATTAGCATGTGTAGCAAAACTAAAATCCAATTCTTTGAACGAACATCTTTTAATGAATGTGTTGCAAATACATGTAAGATACTTGGTCATGACTTTGGCCTTTCAGACTCACCCAATTTGTTAGTCATGGTTTTCTAACTTTAAAATGTACCTGTGATATTCAACTAATAAAAAGAAAAATCTTATTTCGAATGAAAGTTCTGGAGATTTTTGTTGATAAGTAATTGGTATTTAAAATTTATGCCTGAGGTGAGGCAGCACATTATGGCAGGAGAACATGGAAAGACTAAATTTAAATACCACAAGGGATCCACAATTTCCTTCAAGTCCTTACTCTACAATGAACTAAACAACACTCATCTATGCCTTACCTGTAAATTTCCACCACATCCAACACCCTGTGGACCAAGCTATAATACATGAACCATTAGGGGTCAGTTATCCAAACCAAATGATCTTCATTTTATAACTGATATCCTTTGCATAAATTGATCTTTGATAGCCATTTTTTTTCTCATTAAACCCAGTTAAAACTTATTGAGGCTGAGCACAGAGGCATATGCCTGTAATCCCATGGCTAGGGAGGATCATGATTTGAAAGCCAGCCTCAGCAACAGGGAAGCACTAAGCAACCTGGTGAGACCCTGTACCTAAATAAAATAAAAAATAAGGCTGGGGATGTTACTCAAAGGTTAAGTGCATTGAGTTCAATCACTGGTACCAAAAGATATGTGTTTAGGCAGGGTGAGAATACACCATGCACAGGATGCAGTCCTTAATGCCTTTCATGAACAATATCATTGCAGAAAAGAATTTTATTGGGGAAAATTATTACAGAACGTGTTTTAAGTGATGTGTTATGATGCATGCCAGTAATTCTGGAAACTGAGAAGGCTGATACAGGAGAACTGAAAGTTCAAGACAGGCTTGGTAACTTAATGAGACCCTGTCTCAAAATAAAATGAATAAATAAGTAAATAAAGCTATAACTCGGTGGTTAAAGCACCACTTGATTCCATTTCCAGTATGGAGAAGAATAAACAAACAAACAAACAAATAAATAAATAATAATAGAATGCTTACCAAATTGTGAGTGAAATAAAAAGACTTACATCTAAGTGTTAAAACACGGATAAATGCCTGGGAATATTAAAATATTAAAATCTAAAGTATGGGCTGGGGTTCTGGCTCAGTGGTAGAGTGCTTGCCTAACATGTGTGAGGCACTGGGTTCGATCCTCAGCACCAAATAAGAATAAATATATACAACTTGAGATTTGAACCAAATCACAAATTGTTGCTGTTATTCTGATATACCTAATTATTTCACAAATATAATGTTCAAAATTTTCACTGAAATATGACATACATATAAAAAACATACAAAGCATTTATGTAAAGGTTCAGAAATTATCTAAAATTAGACATATTTTGAAAAGACAGAATAAATCACTTTCTCCATCTATGATATCCAAAATCAAACAGGATCTTAAGAACCAGCACAGAAATGTTTTCTCACATAAATATAAAATGTATATAAATAAAGTTATTGTTATAACAGTTATCTAGATTCAACATCTGCTTATTACAATGACATATTTATTTCTTCTATGCTTCTAATCATTCCCCAACCTAGACCAGTCCCACTCCTTGTATATTCATTCTTTGGTGAGATCATATGTACATATCTTGAATGTCACAGATATCAACTGTACAGTTTTGACAAACACATTAATAAAAACCTTCACTGCTTTTTAGCACAGAATATTTACATCATCCCAAGAAAACTATATTCCTTCCCACAAAACTTTTTGTTCCCTAGAAGCAAGTTACTATAGTGAATATTTTACCATACCTTCATTCTGCCTGAAACCATGTAGTATAATTTTAAATCCAGCTGCTAAATTATATTTATCTATAAGAATCAATCAGGGTGTGTGTTTCAATAATGTGTTCCTTTGTATTGATTACTACTATTATATTTTATGGATGCACTATAAATTGTTCATTTCAACATTCAAGAACATTTGAACTATTTCTTATTTTGGACCATTAGGACTACAGGGCCTATGAAACTTCTTAAACAAATAACTATCCTACTCAGTTCATTCTTTACTAGTCTTTCAATGACACTCTATTCTATTTTTAGTTGTTGCTATGAGGATTATAATTTGCATCTTAACATTTCAATTTGATTAGAGTCAATATTATATGAGTTTTCTAAATACAAAAAATAAAAAAAACTTACCACAGACTGTTTATTTTCTTGTATCCTTTGTGCAACTACTATAAATGTCTACATTTATCTATACATTGTAAGTCCCAAAATATACTCTAAAATTTGTGTTCAAATTAATCATAGGTTATAAAAAAAAAAAAATCCTAAGAGAAGGGCTAGGGTTGTGGCTCAGTGGTAGAACACTTGCCTAGCATGCATGAGGCACTGGGTTTGATCCCCGGCACCACATGGAAATAAACAAAATAAAGGTATTTTGTCCATCTGCAACTAAAATATATATTTAAAAAAATCTAAGAGATAAAAGTATTAATCATAAGATTGCTAATATATGTCAGGCATGGTGGCACATGTGTAAGATCCCAGTGACTAAGAAGGGAGGAGGATTATTAGTATAAACCCAGCCTCAGTAACTTTGTGAAACACTAAGAAACTCAGCAAACCCTATCTTTAATAAAAATATAAAAAGGGCTGGGGATGTGGCATAGTGGTTAAGCATCCCTTGGTTCAATCCTTGGTATCAAAAAAGAAAAAAAAAATGCTAACATATTATAAAACTTAGGCAGGGAAGTAAAACTGTGACAATGATATGCCAGGAACGAATTTAATAAATAATACTGAGAAATAACTATAAAAATGTATTAGTGATGTTTTTGCTACAATATTAGATGGGTACTTTTGGGAAGATTTTCTATCCTATATGCCACATATTCCTTAGAATAAATTTTAAATATCATTATTTACAGGGTTAGAAACCATTTAAACAGAGGGATATATTATTTATTATACTGACTGTATTATGTTCTACTGAATATTTTGGTTACATCTTTTTAAAGTTACAGGAAAATTTTACTGTGGTTTCAATGTCACTGAACACTACATAGTAAAAAGTGCAGAGATCCATGAATACCCATGGTGACAATACTCAGACAAATTAGAAATGAAAAACAGTTCTATCTGGACATAGACAAATTAAGACTTGTTTCAAGTTTTTATCTACACAAATGACAGCTCACCTTAGAGATCATTCAAGTAGAAACTCACCACCTTATTCAATTGGCCACAGACCAAGAACACACACTTGGGTGGCTTTTTCATTCCTTCCCATTTTTCCTACTTTTACACAGTTCATTTTTTTGTGACCTTGAAAATATCCACTTTTCAAACTGTTATTTCTCATTTGGGAAAAGAAAAAAATTAAGACAGCAAGAGATATAAGAAAGCTACAGTACCCCTTACTTTGACCAAGTTAAAAACATTGGAGGAAATCTCAAATAGCAGTACCTACAATTTAGAAACAAAAAGACAAAACCACCAAAACATACAAACACTTTCACTCATAATAAGAGGTGAAATAAACATAATCCAGCAAATTTTATGTTCTCGATCAAGTAGAACATGAAGCCAAAAAGAAATATGCCAATCTAAAATAAATAAATAAATAAAAGTCTGATAAATTTCAATCAGGTCAGTCCTACTCTTTTGCTCATTTCAAATAATAAAATGTATTCCACTTAGTTTTAGAAAAAAAGATTTCATAAAAACCTACCACCTTAGCATGATTCAGTTCGGTCATATGGTCAATTTAACTTACAAAACAACAACAACAACAACAACAAAAAGGCTGGATTCTTATTGCTACTAAATAACAGCTTAAAACAATAGAAACACATTCTTACATAATTATAGATGTTTTCATTATCATGACAAAGGATTAATATAAAAGTATTAGCAAAACCACACTCCCTCCAGAGGCTCTTAAAAAGAATTATTCTATCTTCTGGTGGCTGCTGGTATTCCTTGCCTTGTGATCACAACTGTTTCTCTTCTAATGGTGATATAGCTTTCAAAAGCATAATGATAGACAAATTAACTTTTTATAGAACATGGTGATATTGCAACAGATTGTAAGTTCCAAACACCACAGAATCTGAGAACCATAGCACAAAAGATGGCCAATCCTCCAGTGAGCTTATCCTTACACACTGTATTTGACAGAATTACAGAAAAGGAAATTTCATCCACAGAAGAATAAAGAAATAGAAGGGACCCTGGGCCAGATGAATAAAGGTTAAAGATTCACAAATGTGAGATGGATAAAGAATGGCATCATGCACTGTCTCCAAAATCCTGAAGAGACAAAATTCATGGACAACCAAATGTAAGCAAGCTCATTAGACAGAGTCAAACCCAGCTGCAAGCCATGTCCAGAGAGCAGGTCTTATCAGTTTTGCTTCAAACTGTGAAAACTATCCAAAGACCATGGAGCTTTGGATTTTTCCAACTAATACTTCATTCAACCTTTGTGCATACCCTAGGTCATCCTCTTTCAATACATATGGTTGTGCTTATCTGAATACTGTGAATGGGGAATCTACAAATGTCAGTTATCTCATTTATTCAATTTCTAAGATATTTCCCTGTACGTTTTATGTACGGATATCTTTGAAGGCCACTTTTTAAAATTTTACATCAATGTACATCCAGTGATCAAAGGTAGATCATGAAGTGGGAAACTACATATGTAGCAAAAGGTATACAAGGCAGAATCAATGAGGTGTTATATTATTGAGAAAAAAGGACATATCAAAGGAGTAAAGCACGGTCAATGTGTTTCTAAATCCACTTCACATGAGTAAATATTTAACTGCCACATAAATATATAAATAGGAGTATAAATCAATACAATTTAGATAAGTTAATACTAAAGGCAGTACACTGTTGCATGCTCATCAGGAAGAAAAACAGCATATAAAAAGGCAAAATGTCTCAATTTTTAAAAAGGTTAAAAACTACAAACATATTTAGTGAATGGATTGTCAAAATCTTCTGTAGGCTATGCAAAATTCTTTAGCCACTTTGAAAATTGGTTTTGTACTATGTACTTACTTATACCTTATAAGCCATCAATTCTAATCTTTGATAGAATAGACATATACCATAATATTCTTAGAATGCTCCAACAGGTAGCTGCCACTGCTGCTTTTACCACCAAACTAGACTGCATTTGCCACCACCTTCCAAAATACAGGCCTCCTACCTCAAGGTTCTGGTACCTAAGATTCCCACAAGCCTATGCTCAGTCCCATAACAATGTCAGTGAAAAGCATAGAAAAAAGTGGCATACTTGAAAATCAAAAATCTGAAGGACACAGTGGAAGAATAGGCAAAATGGACAAAGTAGAAGAAAAACTGGTGAAGGAGAAGGAGAATGGATCTGAGGAGGAAGAAAAAACTGCTAAAAGAAATATAAGATGCAGAGATGAGATAAAGATGGATCCCAAGTGAGAGAAGATAGGAAATATTGTGGCAGCATAACACTTACACCACTGGTCTCATATTTAGAAATCCCTAAGAACCAAAAGTTAATGGTACAAACAAGTATGCCACACATTTGGCTCTCTACTCTTAGAGCTCTACCAGAGATGCCACACTTTTTGTTTTTATTCTCCCAAGCCTTGTAATTTCTTTCTCTCTAGCCACTGCTCATAACTTAAACCTGTTGTTGTTCTACTTTCTGACCTGTTCTATCTGAGCTCTCCAGCTTGTTACCAGTAACACATATCCACTCTTTTTTCTTTCTTTACCTTTTTTCTCAGGTAACCTCTCATAAGTGCACTCTTAATACATCAACCCTGACATTCTGAACTATCCCTTTTTATTGTGAGCTATCTTCATTCTGATGCCTCAAATTTGCTTCACCAGCAAAGCATCAGGCAAGACTAGGGTCAGGTTTGGTTTCCCAAATAATGAGCTACTTTATTTTACCATCCCCCTTTTTTGTATAAATAAATAAATAAACAAACCCACTTCTGTCTTTTTGTTTTATTTTAAAAGAAATAATACTTTAAACAGAACAGTTGTAGTTACCACTAGGGAGACAGGAGGCTAGTGCACTTTTCTGTAGCATCATTAATGTTCTATCTCTTGATAAAATTAGTAGTTATATAGTATATTCCCTTTGTAATAATTCATTGATCTGTATAGTTTTAATTCTGGTCCAGTATTAACATTGGTAAATAAGATCAAATTCATTAAATAAAAGGTGGTATAAAAGAGCAGAAGATAGAGACATTAAAATGGTACTAGAAAATACTTTGGGGCAATGGATATATTAATTGATTATTGAGCTAGTTTATGGATGTGTTCATATGTCAAAAGATAAAATTATGCACCTTAAATATGCATAGTAATTATATCACTAAATCTGAAAATGTGTTATGTGTTTAAGTTGAAGTTAAAAAGAAACCATAAACTATTAAATGATAAATTTAGAATGAAAATAAACTCTTCTGATAGCTAATATCTCTATTAATAAGTGAGAATAATTTTCAGTAACTTGAATGAACAATATCTTCATCCTTAAAAATACATTAATTAGAGATAAAGATATAGTTCAGTTGATAGAGTGCTTGCCTTTCATGCTCAAGGCCTTGGGTTCAATACCCAGCACCTCAAACACACAAAAAATACTTTACCTAACTGATCATGGTGGCATAAATTTATAATTCCATTGGCTTAGGAAGTTCAAAGACAACCTCAGCAACTCTGTGAGGTCATAAGCAACCCCAAGGCATTCTGTTTCTAAAGAAACATTAAAAAGGGTTAAGAATGTGGATCAGTGGAGAAGTGTCCCTGGGTTCAATCAGGTTAAAAAAACAAAACTCTCCCTTTTTTTTTTCATTAAAAATTTCATGTTTGTATTATTCTAACTGGTTGTTTTTGTTTGTCTCATAAAATTAAGTAAAAAAAAAACTTTCTATTGAGACATAGAGTATGTCAGTGATATTGACATATCCTATCACCTTAAGCATGATGATTATTTGAATATTCAGTTAGTGTATATGAAAATAAGATCTACCAATAGAACAACGGAAGTAAAGTGAAAGTATAAAAGTAAACCTCACACTTTTGGTCAATTTAATTTTAACAAGTTTGTCAGAGAAATTAAATGAAGAATAAGTAGATTCTTGCACAAGAATAATAAGTAGACTCTTCCACAATAATAATAATTAGTCTCTTCCACAAGATTGGTATAATTGCAAATTCATGTATAAATAAGTGATATTAGTTTTACATGAAATTATGTACAATAGTTAACATGAAATGAATATTACACAATAATATGAGAGCTAAAGCTGTAAATATTACGAAGAAAACTATAACACATTTATGAATAAGATTTACCAGTGGATTCTTAGTTATGCTTCAAAACATAGAAAAATTCATACCTAATGCTTTATTGTATAAACAAGCAGCAAGAATTTATTTAAAGGTGAGTAAAAGATTCAGAGCCATAGATGGTGCTTTAGAGGGTCCCAAAAACCTAGGTTGGTGGTTCTGACACCACTTTACCATTGAAGCATCTGGATTACATTCCAAGTTGGACATTAGTACTATTCTTGCAGTGAAAGTGATTTGTTGGTTATGAACATCATTCTTTCCCTGCCTCCAATAGTCTTGGAAATGTGAGGAATGGATGATATGTTTAGAATCATAATTTTCAACACACTTAGCATAGACCCATTTGATAACAGAAGACACTGATATTCTGAAAACAAGGAAAAAGATACCTCATCAAGCCCTAAAGAGCAGACAAAATAAATCCTTGAGGAAACAAACAAACAAACAAACAAACAACAGCAGTCATTCATTAAATTGGTTTAAAAAATATTTTAGTTGGTAATGGAATGCATTATTACATTAGGAAAGAGTGATGTAAATGTGATTTTAATTTTTACATCTGTGACTGATTGCTTTAAAGAGAATATAAAAAGCTGGGTACAAGTGGTACATGCCTGTAATCCTAGAGTCTTGGGAGGCTGTGGGTGGAGGGTCACTAGTTCAAAGCCAACCAGCCTCAGCAGCTTAGTGAGGCTCTAAGAAACTAAAAAAATATTTTTTTTTTAATGTGGTGAAGATGTGTCTTAGTGGCAAAGCATTCCTGGGTTCAATTTGTAATGAGAGAGAGAGAGAGAGAGAGAGAGAGAGAGAGAGAATAAAAGATAAAAAAGGTAATCAGTGACACTGTCAGTGTCAAGAATGTAAACAATTTAAAATCAGTAGTGAATCTATGGAAAACTCATCGAGGTTTATTAACTGATGTTTGGAAAGTTAGTCTGCTCTCTAACATAGAAAAGGGAGATGCCTAATTTAAGGTGTCTCCTAAGACACAGAAGTTTCAACACTGGTTATATTTGACCTAGAGGTCCACTTTAGTGGTTGATTGGGGTTATGCTAAAGTGATAGATTCTTGAGCTGTTTGAAATGATATGTTTCCATCAAATCTTCATAAACCAGGATTAAGACTTAATAAAGCAGGAATGTAAAAATCAATGACACCTAAAGCAAAAGTGAACGAATAAAGAAAAAAATGGAATGAATGAATGAATAACAAACTGGAATTGTCAAAGATAGCTTGTAGCCATGCAAAAGTGTAAAGGTACTTGGAAATGGTGTTTTACTACCTATTGAGGCATACCATATGAAGTATAAATTCTATTCCTAGGTGTGAAGAGATAAACAAAGAACCCATTCACCTGGCTGTCTCAATTGGGAACTGTGCCACAGTTACATTTTTCTTTCTCCCTAAATCTTATTTCTACATCCAAAGACACTGCTACTCTACCCTCATGCTGCCATTTTAGATTCATTGCATCTGAACTCCTCTACTGCTCGTTTTTCCTTTTTTCCTTCATTGCGCTTTTCCTCCTTGCCAACATGTATTCCACCAATATTTTTTTTATCAATAGTAGCACCTACATACTCACTATCCACTAGTCTTGCATCCTGCTCCATCCATTTCCTGTCTTGTGCATGGATCAGTTTGAGATCCCCTCCACTCAGACATTAATAGTCCAGAGTGGTCAGGGTTGGGGGTTAAATATGCAGAATATTATAAGTCCATTACATAATAATAAAGCTATAAAATAATAATCCATCTAAAGCTGAGGTTAAAAGTAAATCTACACACTTCACTAGTTAAACTAAAGCATCTAAAGTCATAAATTTCAATAATTTGGAAAAGGCAATTCTGTAAAAAAGAGAGTAAAGAACAGAGCATCCTAAGTTAAAGTGAAAATTTTCAAGACATACAAAATGTACATATACACAGAGTGTCATAGGTTGGTGCTTCTGAAGACAAATTAAATTGAAACAGATATGGTAAATTTGAGATGTAGCTATCAAATTTTAATTGCACATAATGGTAATATATATGTATCTGTACAAAATGTGCCTCATTTAATGATGGGTATACATTGCAAGAATGCTATAGTGAATACTGATAATTTTTGTATTACAAAAAGCTTAGGCTGTATATTATAGTTACTTGACATTCATCACTGACCCACAGATAATTTTACCACACATTGCTGTATACTATGAAATTATAGAAATAAGTATATACCTCATAATAATATGAATAAATAGACCTGTATAAGTAACACAGAACATTTATATATTTAAAAAAAAAAAAAAACACTTGCCATTTAGACAAACTATAGAGCTGTGTGGAAATAGAATAATTTGATTTTTGAATATTTCTTCTACCAAAACTGGTTATTCAAGTTTCTTCCTTTTCACTTGGTACCTCTATTATTTTCTTTTTATTAAAAGTGCTTAATTATATGTGAGGTTATTAGTTGTCCCACCTTGTCACTTCTCTTTGTACCTTTTAATAGTATCATTTAGGAATACAATTTTTATTTTAATGCTGCCCAATTTATAAATTGGAAAGAATGACATTCTTTCCAAAGAACAGTGCTGGGACAACGGAATATTTGTGGAAAATATTATTATATGCTTTTTTTTTCTTTTTGACCAGGGATTGAACTCAGGAGCACTCATCACCTAAGCCACATCCCCAGACCTATTTTATATTTTATTTAGAGACAGGGTCTTTGTGAGTTGCTCAATACTTTACCATTGCTGAGGCTGGCTTTGAACTCTGGATCTTCAAGTTTCAGCCCCCCAAGCTTATGGGATTACAAGTGTGCACCACCATATACAGCTATATATTTTCTTAACATCAGATATTAATTATTTTTAGAAATAATATATTCTTCAATGTGAAGACAGAATATAGTTGGAAATGGTATTATACTTGTAATTCAAAAGACTTGGGAGGCAGAGACTGAAGGCTCAGGAGTTTAAAGACAGCCTCAACAACTTTGCAAGGCCCTAAGCACCTTGAGGAAATTTCTGTATCAAAAACAAACAAACAAACAAACAAACAACAACCAAAAAAAAACATTAAATGGTCTGGGGATATGGCTGTGTCTTAAGGGTATATCACCCCTAGGTTCAAACCCTGATATCTATCTGTCAAAAGTTACATAACAAGGAATTTATGATAGGTGCATTTGTACATACCTTTTACCCCAATAGCTCTGAAGGCTGAGGCAGGAGAATTTTGAGTTCAATGGCAGTCTAAGCAAGATGCGTTGCTAAGCAACTCAGAAACACTTCCTCTTTAAAAAAAAATTGTATAAAAAAGGGCTGGGGATATTGCTCAGTGGTAATATTTCACTGAGATAAATCCTCAGCACCAAAAAAAGGGACCTCATAGTAAAAATGTCATAGTATATGCATCTAATGCCATTTTTGAGAGATTGATACAGGGGGACTGAAATTTCAAGGTCAACCTTGAAACTTGTTTCTACATAAGATTAACAAAATGGCTGGAAATGTAGATCAGTGAAATGGCACCCTCAGTTTAAATCTCAAGAACCACAAGCACAGTAGTTATTTACTTTGAAAAAGTTACACAAATATATTAAAAATTATAAATTGGGCAACACTAAAATAAAAAAAATATTCATAAATTATACTATTAAAAAGTACAAAGAGAAGTGACAAGGTGGAACAATTAATAATCTCACATATAATTAAACACTTTTAATAAAAGAAAATAATAAAGGCACCAAGTGAAAAGAAGGCAAGAGACTTGAATAACCAGTTTTGGTAGAAGAAATATTCAAAAATCAAAACTCTCAACATCTTAGGGAAATAGAAAACAATATCAGATACAAAATTTACATAGTATTGATGATGACACGAAACAAATTATCATGAATAAAGGTGAAACGTAAATTTCTATTATATATTTGTGAAAATTGTTTATTTAATATGTATGATATAGGTTGGGGTTTTGGCTCAGTGGTAGAGCACTTGCCAAGCATGTGTGAGGCACTGGGTTTCATTCTCATATAAAATATAAATATATGAGAATATAAATAAATGAATACAATAAAAGGTTCAGCAATGTCAAATACATATATATATATATATATATATATATATATACACTTACATACATATACACACATATATATATGGACTATGCTACTGGTTTAGGAATATCATATATATATATATATATATATATATATATATATATATATAGAGAGAGAGAGAGAGAGAGAGAGAGAGAGAGAGAGATAGCAAAATGTAAGGTACTCGGTTCCAACTTTAGCAACACGATAAAAGGCCAATATTAAGGGGGAATGATGTTGAAAATAATACAGAATACTAAAATTATGGACTCTCCCTGTGTCTATAAATATAGTTAATAAAAAGCTATTCATGTTATCAGTGTTTCTTTGACAATGTCATAAATGCATAGAGAGACTTAGAGATGACTATATATATGATACTCCTCAACCAGTAGCATAGGTTATAGAAATTACTGTACTTTTGAGCCAAATTTCTACTACATGGACCTAAATTTCTACAACATGGACCAACATAACTGTAGCCTTATGCTGTCATATAACTGCTACAGTTACGTTGGTCCATGTAGTAGAAATTTGGGTGATAGGAGGAAAGTGGAGGTACATTCAAAATGAAATAAATACTCAATATTGAAAAAAATTGGATTCTAGGGACCAGACATGTTTTTAGTTTCATTACACCTAGTTTAACAGAATAAAATATCACATGAATATAGAATTGATATCTGTGTAACACATAACAGGCATAGAGGCTTTCCAAAAAATATGTAGAACTTATCACAAAATAAAAATTAACAGAGAACATAAAATACTTCATTATACACACCATATGTGAATAAAATTCATAAAGTTTCAAAGACAACCATTTACCTCAGTTTAATGTATAATATTCCTGCATAGAAATTTTAGCATGCTAAAATATTTTTTTCCACAATTTTTTTAACTCGGGAAGTAATATATGTAAAATACCCTCAAACCTCTAATTTAGAAGGCCAAACACAGTAGTTATTTTTATGTGACATTTATATGTATTTTGAAACTATACGGCAATACTACAAACCAATGCATCATAACATGAACCAAATCTGAATCCATATGTATGTCAATTTTTGATATTTGAGCAATAAAAAAGCCTACATAAAAGCAACCATATGAAAAATATAGTGGGGAAACTATCCAATCTAAACTTACAATTTGGAACTAGTAGCACAGTTCACTGGTAGAGTGTGTGTGCAGAATATGCAAGGTACTTGGTTCCAACCTTAGCAACACAATAAAAGGGGAGATGATGTTGAAGATAATGCAGAATACTAACATTCTGGACTATCTCTCCATCTATAAATATAGTTAATATAAAGCTACTCATGAGTGTTTCTTTGACAAACTTATAAATAAGTATAGAGACTTAGTTAGATACATTTGACAATTTAGAAAATAGTTACCTTCCATCAGCAGAAAAAAATGGGGTACACTTGTCATTAGTCCTGTCTTGAGCAAAGTACCACATTTGGAACCAAATCCCTATGGCCTAACATCACCCACAGTAAACAAAAATGTGGGAGAAGTGATACACAAGTATCTACACCACAGAAATGTGGTGATTTTTAGGGACCATGAAAGTCTTTGCAAGTGTTCCATCAGTTGGGATCAAGGCAGAGAAATAGTCAAATATCAAGGCTTTCCGTTTACCTGAAGAAGATATTTGCCAGAATATTTTCCCAGCTGCTGTTGCTGGCAAATGAGCTTCTCACTAGCTTGTAGTATGGATGTAATAGACAGAAATACAGTAAACCACTAATATATTGAGTGAGATGTTACCAATTCCTGAGTACCGTCCCACATCTGCTCACCCCAGTAATAAAGCCAGAACTACCAATTGCTCCTAGAAGGAGTTTCTGCACTGAGCATCTCAACTATAACATATTTTTGTTCAAGTTACTATCTCCTGAAGTTCCAAGCTCTGGAAGCAAAGGTGACTTAGCATGTGCAGATATCCTGAGATTGCAAACAAATAAATTTACATTGCTTTTCTAAAACTTTTATGAACTATGATACCCAACAGTGTTTCAGAAAAAAGGATTAGAAACCACAGATCCCTGTTTATTCCAACAGATGTTTACATAACATTCCTACACTGGCTCCTTCATATAAACTTGCCTCTCAGATTTAATGCATTAGTCAAATAGATTTCTTGCAGACTGTGCAGTGCTTTTAGAATGCGTATTATAAAAAATTAAGAGCAAGGTCGGGTGGCACATGCCTGTAATCCCAGAGGCTTAGAACTGTGTTTTAAAAGACAGGCTCAAAACCTTAGCAAGTCTCTAAACAACTTAGTGAGATCCTATCTGAAAATAAAATATATAAAAAACTGGGGATGTGGCTCAGTGGTGAATACCACTGAGTTCATTTCCCAATATCAATCCAACTAAAGCAATTAATATTTGAAAGATAATAGGAATGTCTGAGTATATATATATATATATATATATATATATATATATATATATATATATATATGAGACTGTTGGTAACATAAAATTAATAAATATATTTTGGAAAAAAAAGTGTTAAGGTTTTTCAAAATCAAAATAAAAATGACATATAATCCCCTAATAATAAGTCTGTATATGCCTGTGATCCCAGTGGCTTAGAAGGAAGAGACAGTAGAATCTTAAAACTTCAAGACAAGTCTCAGCAAATTGGCAAGATCCTAAGCAAATCAGTGAGACCCTCCCTGTCGCATAAAAAGGGTATGTGTGTGGCTGGGGTGTAGCACAGTGGTAAAGTGCACATGGGTTCATCTCTAGTACCTAAGTAAATAAAAGTAGATAAATAATAATTCTGGATAAGAAAAGTCATAAAATCCAGTAATATTATTTCTGGCTATATATCTAAATGAATTGGAAAACTTTTGTCAAAAAGATTACTGCACTTCCATTTTCATTGTAGCTTTATTCACAGTATCTAATAAAAGAAAAAAATAAATAAACTGCCAGGTGGCAGTGGTGGCAGACGTCTGGAATCTCAGGGGCTGAGGAAGCTGAGGCAGGAGGATGAAATTCAAAGCCAGCCTTGGCAATGGTGAGCTTCTAAGCAACTAAGTGAGATCCTGTCTCTAAATAAAATACAAAAGAAGGCTGGGGATGTGGCTAAGTGATCAAGTACCCCTGAGTTCAATTCCTAGTACCCTCCACCACAATAAACTGCATTTTAAAAAATACTTTCTTAATTACAGAAAAACACAATATCTTTATTTTATTTATTTATTTTCATGTGGTGGTGAGGATCGAACCTAGTGCCTCACATTTAAGAGGCAGGTGCTCTGCCACTGAGTCATAATCCCAGTTAAATTGCATTTTAGATGAAAGTCATATCAGAAGATTCCTTCCACCTGCAGAGCAAACAACTGTTCCCCTTAGATGCTACACACTAAGAGTTCAAATTGTTCCCTAAGAGGCAAGGCTCAGATACTGATATTTTCTAAATATTCCAGGAGACTTTGATACCTGTGGGCACATTGTGTCAGAATGTTCTGTGGGGACAAGTGCATGGAGTCTGCATACATGGCATATGTTCAGGGCACCTGAGTGGCAGGTCACTCCCCTCATGCTAGGGGTGTGAGCAGCAAACTGCTTACCCTGTAGGCACAGTCCTGGGCATGAGGCCATATGTTGTAGTCCTGGTGCTTGCTCCATGACCCACTTCTCAATTTGTCACTAGCTACTGTCTGAATATATATATAAACTTCACAATAAAATCAGACCTGCTTCCAGCCTGGTCTTTGGAGGTCTTGAGTAGCAATTCCGCAGCCAAACTCCCTCTACCCTGTTCTGTGGACCTCCTCTCTGGATGAGAGAGAGAGTCCACATACTGTTCTAAAATTGAGGACTGGGTAATATGGAGGTTGGAATGAGAACACAACACACAGCAAATTCTTCAATGAAGAATCTTAACTCAGACATTGTGATAACTGAAACCAGAGTTGGATATAAAACTACATTTTCTGCTTCACTGATTTCTGGGTTATTGACTTAATCCAAACAGATATTGGAAAACTGTTAAGACTACTGGTTAAAATCTATGTAACACAAGTATTAAGAATGTACCAGGTTATTCAGTGGCTTTTGACATTCAGATTCACTATGTACTTTAGCCCTTGTGATTGAACTTCCATTAACTTAAATTCATGTCCAGTCTCTCTTTTTTTTTTTTTTTTTCTGCCACATCAGGACAAAGAAGTTTGCTAGAATGACTGGAATGTTTCTATGGGTCATTTGAATAAAGTGGTCTTATATATGGGGAAAAAACACAAAAAACAAAACAACAATAACAAAAAAAACTCAATTAAGGACCAATTACATTTTTAAAAAATCTTTAATTGGGAGACATTATACTACTTTATTTAGAAGACAGTCCTTTTTGTAAATGTCACCTAATTATTCCCTGCTTTCTTCTCATGTGAAAGACACAAAAATAAGACTCACAAAAATAAACCAAAGTCTTTTAAAACTGCACTCCAGTTCTTGGAGAAAAAAAAAAAAATTGCAATTATGCATCTGTTTAAAATGAAACATGAGGAAATAATAATTGATAATGATAAAACTGGAGTTTTGAGATAAAATCAAATTCCCCACTTTACTAATTTTCTCTTGTCTCACAAATTTTGAAGAATAAAATTTAAGGACACTCAGGGAAGGTAAGAGTGAACATAATAGAATTTATTTAAGCAAGAGGAGCTAGAACTGTGACCATGTGAAAAAGGGCATGATAGTAAAAATACATTTTGGTGAGCCAGCTTCTGAGTTTATATATGGTTTGAAGAGCATAAAGCAAAATCTATTCAAAATAAGTATTGAGGGCTGGAGTTGTGGAGTGCTTGTGTGGCATATGTGAGGCCTTGGGTTGAATCCTCAGCACTGCATATGAATAAATAAAAGACCTATTGACAACTAAAAAAATATTTAAAAAAAAAAAAAATAAGTATTAAGAAGGCATCCTGGGTACCATCTGGGTTCACTTCCATCTTTTTGGTATCCCAACCTCCTTCCTGTAACTTTCATCTGGGTTTACATTAGGAAAAATAATTTGGTTGAAGGTGTTCCCAAAATTGAACCTCAAGGTTTTTTACATTTGAAATAAGCCTTAATTATGCTTATTAACATATCTATCAATTAGCCTCCAGGTGTGGCTGAAAGCTGTCCATTATACTGCTGTCTGGTCATTTTACTATCCTATTTTATCCTCATTCAAAGTGAGCAGGGGACCCTGACTTTGGGAATATAAACAGAGAGCTGGAAATTTAGGGATTTACACTCAGAAGTATGGAGAGCTAAGCTGGATATCTGGATCTCAGGTATCAATTCAAATTTGAGATACTGCTTATCCTACATTTAAAAATCTCAGGAGGCATGAGGATGGCAAGTTCAAAGCTAGCCTCAGCAACTTAGTGGGGTCCAAAGAAACTCAGGTAGACCCTGGCTCTTAAAAAAAAAATTATATATATATATATATATATATATATATATATATATATATATGAATGAACGAGCGAGCTAGGGATGTAGATTAGTAAATAAACACACCTGGATTGAATTGCTGGTACAAAACCAAACAAAACAAATAAACAAAAAACCTGAGCAAGAGCTAGAACAGGGGTTCCTAAAAAACACAGCTTCTTTCATGCAGGAACATAACTAATGGAGCTGGGATTCTCTCCTGAAAATTACCCAGTCTTCACCACACAATCAGGGGACATGGTGAGCTAATGGCACATGGATGCCCACAAAGGGTTTCAGGAAGGGGGTGAAAAAAACATACAATGATGGAACAGAATGTCCAGGGTCTCATTTGCTGATCTAAGTTCCACTAGACTATTCAGAAAGGACTGAAGCCTGAGCTGCCATAGAGGGGTCCTCTGGTCAGCAGACTCTGGAGAGACATATGAGGAGTCCCTGGCCACCAATTACAGTTCCTGCCACTGCAAGTCACACTGGCTTCAAACGGTCTCCCTAACACAGTCTCAAGATAAGAATATACACTTACCACTTCCTGGCTTTCAGGGTGCTGAGTGTTCTCCCTATAGTTTTTTCAGCTCCTATGTAGCACAAAAAATCTAGGGCTCTTGATGAAGGACTCGAAGCCTGGAAACAGATTCAAAGAATGGCAGGTTCCAGACACAAAAAGGAACAGAAGATTATAAAAGCCTGCCCTCATCATTGGCTGTGTGTGGAGTGGAGCGTTCTCACCTAAGAGACTGATTGGAAATGGCTTCAGGCACTGCCTCCCCCAAACTGAGCCTAGTGGGCCTACTCTTTGAGAATCAGTAGATTGCATCCAACCCAGAAATAAATGAGGTCAGAAAGACAGGTTCTTGGCTGCTTGCTCCCTTTTTGTTGACAAAAGACTGGGGATCAGACCTATAGACACTCACTATAGAGCCCCAGGATCACAGATACATAGATGAATGGATAGATATATAGATAAATAAATTAATGGGACAGTGTCTCAAATTCTTCTGTGATGGTTTTTCAAGTAACTGAAAATGACATGCCCCACAGCCCTAGAATTTGTTATTGTTGTTTTAGTTGCTATAAATTACAGCAAGTGTCTCAGAATGGAGTTATTTTATGACAGTTTCCTCCCAACACTGGGATCTAGCCCAGACCTAGCCCAGTGCATTTACATTTAGCACTGTAGATAATGTTAAATCAATTTGTGATATGTTTGTGCGTGTGTATGTTTGTATGTATGTATACACACACACACACACACACAAACACATATATATTACTTGTAGGTGGACACAAATCTTTATTTTATTTTTTTATGTGGTGCTCAGAATCGAACAAAGTGTCTCACATGTGCTAGGCGAGCACTCTACCACCAAACCAGAACCCCAGCCCATGTATACACTTTCATTAAAAAAAAAAACAAGATATCACAATTACTTTAATATTTTATTTAGCATTTTTGTTACCTGGTGTTATGAGAAAAAACTTGAGGTTTTAACTCAAAAGCAATTCCTTGAGGCAGCAATATCCCCAGCCCTACACAAAAAATAAGGCACAAGCAAGATTTTAAAGTTACTAATATTAACATTCAAAATGAAAAAGAAATGGAATGTGCCAGGTCTTTAGATCTGTCAGTAGCCCAGACTCTAGAGTATAAAAACAGAAAGAAGAACTTATTTGCAATTTTGCCTTGAGTCTAATGGAAGGGCTGTGATGTCTGTTTTCTTCTTTGTTATGGGATACTGTGAGAATATTAGAACAAATCACAGGCATTTATGTTTACACATATTTTTTCTATAATTAAATACAGCCCATGAAGAGAGTGAACTTTAAAGAAAAATCAAATCACTATAAATAAGACACCAGCTGTTTTCCATATGACTTCTGTGGAACATGTGATCAAATTCTGGCATCCAGCCTATAGTGAGTGGATTAGTTATAGGTTATTGGATAATAAGTCATTCCAAAACTTATTAGTTCACTTGACACCTGAGCCACATTCCCAGTCCCATTTTATATTTTATTTAAAGAAAGACTCTCACTAAGTTGCTTAGCACCTTGCCCTTGTTGAGGCTGGCTTTGAACTCATGATCCTCTTGCCTCAGCCTCCCAAAACACTGGGATTATAGGAGTGCACCACTGCTCTCTGCTTTGTTCATTTTTAATTCCAGCATTTCCCTCTTTGCCTTATCAACTACTTTTTTTCCATGCTACCTTTCATATGGAACCAGTATTTCTATTTTTTTTTCCAAGAACTAAATGACAGTTTAAAATTTTTGTTTTCTCTTTGTGAGTATTTCACATGAGAGGAAAACAGACAAGTGCAACTTGACAATCTGGAAAATAACAACAATATATCTCTCCTCCTTTTGTCTTCCCAGGAACAGACACCTTATCATAATGTCTGATTTGAAATTCCTCCTTGAAAACTTTACTGTATGATGTGTCCTCATTATAACCTCCCATATTTGCCTAGTTCTGGGTTTCATAACTGCCTGATACAAGGTGTGAACAGATACCATGTCTAAAGTCTGCTGGAGTTTCTAGTGAATATTCTTCTCTGGGTCTTTTTCTTCTAGAGTGCAGTATGAAGTATGGAGTGAAGGCATTCAAGGAGGTCTCTGGAAGCCCTTCAACTGGCACAGAACTTTTAGTGAGGCCTTGAAGCCCTCTGGGGAACTGAGGTAGTGTGGAGACCATCCCTCCCACTTAAAATGCAGATATTTTTCAATCAAAAAATAAAGTTTTCAAACTTATTGCTCAGAGTGGCAGGAAATGAGTTCATTAGAATTTTTGTGAAAGAGGGAAAAGGGGACAATCTGAAGGGAGAGAGTGGATCCTCTCTGAGAAGAGAAGAACAGCATGGCTATCTTGCACTATAGTTTTTTTGGGGATCTAAGAAAAAATTCCAAACAGTCCTGCCCAGGTACACTTCTTGACTTGGACTGACAGCAGGATAAAGTCAAACTCTCAAGTATCCATTGCCATGACTACTTTAGGTTAATTAGGCTCATGCTCACCATTTCTAATTGGTTTCTTAACCATAAACTCTTGTGAATTTTATGGTTAGTGAATTTTATGGTTAGTACGGAATACCCTTATTCCGAGTTCTGGAATTTGGTCTGTAACAGTATCACAAAAGTCTCATCTTCAGGGTAACTTGGATTCCTCTTTTTGAACATTTTTGGACATTTTTTGAAACTGCATTTCTCCAGTAGCTAACAGTTTGTTAAGAAATGTGACATATCCTATCAGACATTACGCCAGATAAGGTGCAGGTAAATTGCTTTTTGGAATACAAAGCATGATAAGCATACCCTTGAAAATAGTGGTATTAATATAGGCTGTGTCCACACCAAAGCAGGCAGCAATCATGCACAGTCCCAGTAAGCAGATGACTGATACCTATGTGGTCAAGAAAAATTATGCTGCCAATAGGGCAACCAAAAGAACCAGAAAGAAAACAAAACAAGACAAAACTGTTTATCAGGGCCTTGACTATCTCAGCTTGAATCAAAGCAATTATAAACCTTTTCATACTGAGGATGATAAAAGAGGCAAATCATGGAGTTTTGACTTCTGGGATAACACTGCCAAGTGCAGATAGAAATTGCATGGACTCATTCTTCTGCCCGAAACATTTGTGTGGTCTTGATGAAACACTTCCATGAGAGTGTTCACCATGTGAAAGGTGCATTGGTAAATTTCACCAAGCTCCCCTTGTGAGGGCCAGGCCTCAAATGCACTACTCAGCAAGTGATTCAGAACTGCTATTTACACTCAAAACAATCCAAATATTAAAAGGTAGTCTACCATAAAAAAAGATTTAATATGTAAAAATATAGCTTTTTGATGTTAGATGACTGGATTTTACTCAAATGCCCTGTGTCATATAAACCTGTAGATATTTTCTCGTACTGACAGACACCTTCTCTGTGTACATCAAGCTTATTCACCAGAATGAAAAAGATTTCAGAAATAACCAGAGTCCTCTTGAAGGAACAGATCCCAAGATATGGGCTCACCTCCTCAAGGCAAAAAGCCAATGAACTCTTCCACTACACAAGTGGCCCATGAATTATAAGACAAAATAAAAACTCAAAACTATGTTTTGGTGGCCAAGTTAAAGAGAAGAGAAAATGGACCCCCCAAAACCCTGATGTACAAGGAAGTAGAAAGTAAAATGTATAGAAATATATAGAGAGAAATATATAAATTTATAGAAATATATGTGTGTGTATCCCCCCCACACCAGTACTGGGAATTAAACCCAGGACTTTATGTATAGTAGGCAAAGACTCTGCTACTGAGCCACATCTCCAGCTCTTCATATATTTTTGAAATATCCATAATTTCATCCAATTGGAAGCCCAGAATTTTTTTTTAAATCTTACATATTAGTCCACTAATTAAAATAACAATAACAATAGTGGAAGATCAGCAGAGTAGAGGAAGTGAAATGGATGAGGGGAGGGAAAGAAAATGCTGAAAAAGAAGATTAAAGTATTTCTACATATGTTAAGCATATGTAGAAATAGTGCTTAATGTATCTGACTATTGTATATTTTTATAATGCTCCAATAAAAGTCTTAAATAATTAGGTAGTGAAAAAATAAAAGGGTACACATTGCATCTTGTGATTGTACTGTATAACTTCTAAATTAACTTTATGTTTTTAATTGATTTTATTATTTTTTTAAATACACGACAACAGTGGAATTCATTACAATCCTTATTACACATATAGAGCACAATTTTTCGTATCTCTGTATATAAAGTTTGTTCACGTCAATTTATGCCATTATATATGTACTTTTATATATATGTGTATTAAGAATTGTAATGCTAAATTAATTTTATTATCTGCTAAACTGTAGCTATTAACAAAGCTTCGCTGAGATAACCAAAATGTAACTCAAATAATTTCTACATTGGCATGTCCCACTAAGAATACACGGTAATGACATTACTAGAAACATGGAGAGCAAGAAATGAAGGGAAAGGGAAAGTACTAGGGACCAAATTGAAGCAAATTATATTCCATGATTATATAACTATATCAAAATGAACCCTAATATGTATACATCAAATGAGCTAATAAAAGTTAAAAAATAAAATTACTAATATAATTTATTTATTGTATATACATCATTTTGCCTATAACCTCGATATAATAGCATTAGCATTATACCCATTGTACCCATTGCCCTAAAATAGCCCATAGAAGCATAAATGAATGAACACAATGAGTAACAAATTATGATTAAAGATTTTGGTGGTTATAAACTGGCAGTTAAAATGGGAATTCAGAGACTCTCAACTGAAATAGATAACATGGCCTTCAATAAAATTTGAAATTATACTTTCAAGAATTGAATCCTATTATGTAAGACCTAATTAAAAAAGGAGTGATTACTACCACCCTACCTCTGTTTGACATCCCAATTTCACCTATTCACAAACCTGTGAGGGAAAATGCTATTGCATGTAAGATCATAATTGTAACATTCTATCTTATCCATTAGGGTACTCCATACACAATACCTAATATTATTAACAATACTGATCTCTTTTATAAATGAGTATATATTTTTTTCTGTATCAAATCTGGTTAAAATGTTTCATTCAGTGCATATTTCAACAAACTCAGCTTGCCTTTATCTCAAAAAGATATAATCTGCCTCTTATGGGGTACACTCAATAGTTTTGCACACACAAAATTAGTCTTGCCACACTCATAAATATCATGTAAATCTAAAAGCCTTTATTATGGGATAAGGTGGAAATCTGTGCCTCAAAATTGAAGTAAATTATATTCCATGCTTATATAACTATAAATAAAAAAGTTTGTTTGTGGTGCTGGGGATTGAACCAGGCAGGGCCTTACGCATTCGAGGCAAGCACTCTACCAACTGAGCTATATCCCCAGCCCTATTTACAAGTTTTAATTTCACTGATGCTGCGTTTTAAAAACCTTACATATAGCCTGCTCAAACCAAAAGAATTTTTAGAATCTATTAAGATTAAAATCAATATACACTGCCCATTGTGACTTCAGAATATTCTTTACTTTAGAGGCTCTGGAACAATCCTTTCTGTCTTCTTGGAAACTCTGGACAAATGATGATGTACACAAGTTTCTCAAGAGCTGACAAGTACAAAACATACATATGCAGAGGGAAGGAAGAGATGGAAAAGGAAAGTACTGGGTTCTGAGTTACAGCAAATGATATCCATAAATGTTAAAATATACCAGAGATTATATATAAAATTATGTATAACTTCATTCAGGCCATAGTGAGGCCTAAGGATGCTTCTCTGCTCAGATAAGAGAAGTCTCTCAAGTAGGATCAGTGAACATTGTTTGTTTTTTTGTTTTTTTGTTTTTTTGTTTTTTTTTGTTGTTGTTGTTGTTGTTGTTGTTTTTGGTACCGGGATTGAACTCAGCAGGGCTTAACACTGAGCAACATCTTCAGCCTTTTTTCATATTTTATTAGAGACAGGATCTCGCTGAGTTGCTGAGGGCATAATTAAGTTGCTTTGAATTACTTTGAACTCGAGATCCTCCTTCATCAGCCTCCTGAGCTGATGGGAAGACAGGTATGTGCCACCATGCCTGGCTAATGAATACTTTTTTTAATGCAACTATGAACCTAGCTCTGGGAATTCAGAGATGAACAAGACATAACCCCACAATTCATACTGTGTGTAGTTATTAAGTTGACTGACAACACATCATTCCTTTTGGGAATAAGGAAACTCAGATAGTGGGAGACCACAGAACATCCTTGACACGTTGTTTCTCTCCACACTAAACAGGGTCCAGTCCTCATTTCTCCTTTTCTGGTTGAGTTTCATTTATTTTGTTGGCTTAGAGTGATTATTTTGAAAAACTTCTTGTTGCGCTTTATTTTTTTTTTTTTAGATGTAAATGGTCAGAATACCTATATTTATTTTTATATGTGGTACTGAGGGTAAAACCCAGTGCCTCACAAATGCTAGGCAAGTGCTTTACCACTGAGCCACAACCCCAGCCCACCTCATTCTGCTTTCTCTCTCTTTTTTTTAAGTTGTAAATGGACACAATACATTTATTTATTTTTATGTGGTGCTGAGGATCAAACCCAGTGCCTCACACATGGTAGGTGAGTGCTATACCTCCGAGCCACAACCCCAGACCCTCATTCTCCTTTATGGCCTGTGAAGATTTTCTAGCTTACTATTCATAATAGATACATGTGTGTGTACATATATAACATTAAAGTTTATACTATTTTATATTAACATACTCTGACTTATTGAATTTTAAGATAATGAATTACCTGAAATAAGTATTAATTTATAATGTGGAAATAACTGTATCCACATTAATTTTATAAGGCTCTTTTTATGTTATTCTCTCAATTTTTATAAACAGAATGTTAAAAAAAAAAAAAAAAAAAAACTATTTTGCCCATACCTGGGTAGTTTATGACAAAATTATCAATGACACTGACAGAGGCAAGCTTTATCTCTTCAAACTTTGATATCAATACTGGGAGTTGAATATAATAATCAAAGAGTTCACCAATGACTCAACAAACTTGTATGTCATCCACGGCTGAGAGAAGTAACAGTGCCCTTTTGTGATGATACCCACACATTTAGATTTCTGAGAGAGTTATACAGTAGTTGCACTATTTAAAAACCACTCATACCACTTCTATCTTTAAAAAAAATATATTAATTTTTCTTCTTCATTTTTAATGTATATCCACATTAAATCACAAATTTGGTGGTTACACCCATGCTTTAGACACAATATTTTTTGCTTCTATACCTAACTTTATTTTATGCATATTTTAGAATGACAGTCTTTAAACTTTCACAAAACTGTACTTTCTGGTGGCTAGCTGCCTGATTTATTGACTGATAAGTAAATGTACTCTGAGTTCTTGGAGAGTATGAGAGTGCAAGACATCTTGCAAGGTGCTCAGAACATAAAACCTCAAGAAACTTAAAAGTTAATGAGGCATCAAATCAACAAAGAGAGGCAACAACAACAACAACAACAAAAAAAGAATGTGGGTGAAAGAGGGATGCACTAAGAAAGGAACAACCCTTATAACCAGAAATAATCATATTGAACATATACTGGAATGCATCATTGAGTGCATCAGTCAATGCAGTAAGCCCTTTATATATCCCCATTTAATTTCTATCCTATATAGTATATATTATTATCATCCCCACTGTAAACAAGGAAACTGAGGCTCAAAGAAGTTAAAGGGAAGAATTAGAAGTTCAAACTCAGATCTGTCTGCCTCCAGAGCCCAAACCACCAAACACAGGGCATACAGTGTTCTTCCTCATTAATTTTTAATTCAACCATGTCTTACAACATTCCAAGGCCAATGACATCTCCTTTAGGTTTGGCACTCACCTCTCAGATCAGCTCTTCCTTCACTGCCTGCTTTCAGTGTAATGGGGAGATCAGAAATCACTGACTCTCTCTTTTCCCATATCCTCTGAAATTTGTTGAGGGCCACAGCAAAGTTAAGATGGAGCCTGGCAGTTTGCCAGAAGGAGTGGTTTGTGAGCCAACGCCACCGAGCCATTAAGATGGTGGAGATTCCTTATTGGCTGATTGCTGTATCTAAATGATACTAATTTAATCAAACTGTGTGTAATCAGTTAGGTATATATACCTCTGCTGTCTCACAATAAAGCGGCTCTCTTGCTACCTTGAGTGCCCGCTCAGTTCCCACTGAGTTTCCCTGCAATAAAGCAGTTCCCGCTTCAACCTTCAAGTTGCTTGTCACCTCCCGGCTATTTCGCCCAGCCAGACTGTGGCAGAAATTGAGTTTATATTTCCTATGAGCTTTATAGTATTGATTCCTTCATTTAGGACTTTAATACATTTTCAGCTTGTGGATATGGATTGAAATAAAGTTCCAAATTAATTACTTGCATGTAGATATCTAATATTCCAGCACCACTTGTTCAAATACTATTTATTCAAATTAGTTTACAAATGGGCTTATTTGTAGACTCTCAGCTCTATTCAATCATTCCACATTTTTATCCTTCTGCCAGTCTTGATTAATAGCAAGTTTGGAAGCATGAGTCCTCCAAGTTATTTTTTTTTCTCTTCCAATTCAAGATTGTTTGGGGTTATTTTGGGGCCCTTGCGATTTCATGTGAATTTTAGAATCAGACTGTCAAATCCCAAAAAGAATTTTGCATTGGAATTTTAGATCAATATTGAAATGATTGGCATCTTAACAATATTTGACTTCCCAATCCATGAATATTAGATTTTTCACATTTGTTCAGATCTTTAATTTGTTTTAAAGAGAGAGAGGGGAGAGAGAGAGAGAATCTTTTTTGTAGATGGACACAACACAATGTCTTTTTTTTTATTAGTTGTTCAAAACATTACATAGCTCGACATATCATATTTCATACATTTGATTCAAGTGGGTTATGAACTCCCATTTTTACCCCGTATACAGATTGCAGAATCACATCGGTTATACATCCACATTTTTAAATACTGCCATACTAGTGTCTGTTGTATTCTGCTGCCTTTCCTGTACTCTACTATCCCCCCTCCCCTCCCCTCCCCTCCAATCTTCTCTTTCTACCCCATCTACTGTAATTCATTTCTATCCCTTGTTTTTTTTTTCCCCTTTCCCCTCATTTCCTCCTGTATGTAATTTTGTATAATGATGAGGGTCTCCTTCTATTTCCATGCAATTTCCCTTCTCTCTGCCTTTCACTCCCACCTCTCGTCCCTGTTTAATGGTAATCTTCTTCTCATGCTCTTCCTCCCTACTCTGTTCTTACTTGCTCTTCTTATATCAAAGAAAATATCTGGCATTTGTTTTTTAGGGATTGGCTAGCTTCACTTAGCATAATCTGCTCTAGTGCCATCCATTTCCCTGAAAATGCCATGATTTTGTCATTTTTTAGTGCTGAGTAATACTCCATTGTGTATAAATCCCACATTTTTTATCCATTCATCTATTGAAGGGCATCTAGGTTACTTCCACAATCTAGCTATTGTGAATTGTGCTGCTATGAATATCGATGTAGCAGTATCCCTATAGTACGCTCTTTTAAGGTCTTTAGGGAATAGTCCGAGAAAGGGAATAGCTGGGTCAAATGGTGGTTCCATTCCCAGCTTTCCAAGGAATCTCCATACTGATTTCCAAATTGGCCACACCAATTTGCAGTCCCACCAGCAATGTACAAGTGTACCCTTTTCCCCACATCCTCGCCAGCACTTGTTGTTTTTTGCATGATGGCTGCCAATCTTACTGGAGTGAGATGGTATCTTAGGGTGGTTTTGATTTGCATGTCTCTGACTTCTAGAGCTGGTGAGCATTTTTTCAAGTACTTGTTGATTGTTTGTATGTCTTCCTCTGAGAAGTGTTGGTTCAGGTCCTTGGCCCATTTATTGATTGGGTTATTTCTTTTCTTATTGTTTAATTTTTTGAGTTCTTTGTATACTCTGGATATTAGGCCTCTATCTGAAGTGTGAGGAGTAAAAATTTGTAACCAGGATGTAGGCTCCCTATTTACCTCTCTTATTGTTTCTCTTGCTGAGAAAAAAGTTTTTAGTTTGAATTCATCCCATTTGCTGATTCTTGTTTTAATCTCTTGTGCTATGGGTGTCCTATTAAGGAATTTGGAGCCCGACCCCACAGTATGTAGATTGGAGTCAACTTTTTCTTCTATCAGATGCAGAGTCTCTGTTTTGATATCAAGCTCCTTGATCCATTTTGAGTTAACTTTTGTGCATGGTGAGAGAAAGGGATTCACATTCATTGTGTTGCATATGGATTTGCAGTTTTCCCAGTACCATTTGTTAAAGATGCTATCCTTCCTCCATTGCATGCTTCTAGCCACTTTGTCAAAACTAAGATAGTTGTAATTTTGTGGATTGGTCTCTGTGTCCTCTATTCTGTACCATTGGTCCACCCGCCTGTTTTGGTACCAGTACCATGCTGTTTTTGTTACTATTGCTCTGTAGTATAGTTTGAAGTCTGGTATCACTATACCGCCTGATTCACTCTTCCTGCTTAGAATTGCTTTTGCTATTCTGGGTCTTTTATTTTACCTTATGAATTTCATGATTGCTGTATCTATTTCTATAAGAAATGCCATGGGGATTTTGATTGGCATTGCATTAAACCTATAGAGAACTTTTGGTAATATCGCCATTTTGATGATGTTTGTTCTGCCTATCCATGAACAGGGTATATTTTTCCATCTTCTAAGATCTTCTTCTATTTCTCTCTTTAGGGTTCTGTAGTTTTCATTGTATAAATCTTTCACCTCTCTTCTGAGGTTGATTCCCAAGTATTTTATTTATTTATTTTTTTTTTGAGGATATTGTGAATGGGGTGGTTGTCCTCATTTCCATTTCAGAAGACTTGTCGCTGATATACAGGAAGGCCTTTGATTTATGCGAGTTGATTTTATATCCTGCCACTTTGCTGAATTCATTTATTAGCTCTAATAGTTTCTTTGTAAACCCTTTTGGGTCTGCTAGGTATAGAATCATGTCATTCGCAAATAGTGATAATCTGAGTTCTTCTTTTCCTATTTTTTATGCCTTTAATTTCTTTCGTCTGTCTAATTGCTCTGGCCAGTATTTCGAGAACTATATTGAATAGAAGTGGTGAGAGAGGGCATCCCTGTCTTGTTCCAGATTTTAGAGGGAATGCCTTCAGTTTTTCTCCATTTAGAATGATGCTAGCCTGAGGGTTAGCATAGATAGCTTTTACAATGTTGAGGTAAGTTCCTGTTATCCCTAGTTTTTCTAGTGTTTTGAACATCAAGGGATGCTGTACTTTGTCGAATGCTTTTTCTGCATCTATCGAGATGATCATATGGTTCTTATCTTTAAGTCTATTGATGTGGTGAATAACATTTATTGATTTCCATATATTGAACTAGCCTTGCATCCCAGGGATGAATCCTACTTGATCATGGTGCACAATTTTTTTGATATGTTTTTGTATCCGATTCGCCAGAATTTTATTGAGGATTTTTGCATCTAGGTTCATTAGAGATATTGGTCTGTAGTTTTCTTTCTTTGAAGTGTCTTTGTCTGGTTTCGGGATCAGGGTGATGTTGACCTCATAGAATGAATTTGGAAGAGCTCCTTCTTTTTCTATTTCCTGAAATAACTTGAAAAGTATTGGTACTAATTCTTCTTTAAATGTTTTGTAGAATTCCGCTGTATACCCATCCAGTCCAGGGCTTTTCTTGGTTGGTAGTCTTTTGTTGACTTCTTCTATTTCCTACTTTGTTATTGGTCTGTTTAAATTGTGTGTATCTTCCTGACTCAATCTGGGCAAATCATATGACTTAAGAAATTTATCTATATCTTCACTATCTTCTATTTTATTGGAATATAGGGTTTCAAAATAATTTCTAATTATCTTCTGTATTTCTGTAGTATCTGTTGTGATATTGCCTTTTTCATCCCGTATGTTAGTAATTTGAGTTCTCTCTCTTCTTCTCTTCGTTAGCATGGCTAAGGGTCTGTCGATCTTATTTATTTTTTCGAAGAACCAACTTTTAGTTTTGTCATTTTTTTTCAATGATTTCTTTTGTTTCAATTTTGTTGATTTCCACTCTGATTTTAATTACTTCTTGCCTTCTGCTACATTTGCTGTTGTTTTGCTCTTCGTTTTCTAGAGTTTTGAGATGAAGTGTGAGCTCTTTATTTATTTATTTATTTATTTATTTATTTATTTATTTATTTATTTTTTTAGGAATGAACTCCAGGCAATGAATTTCCCTCTTAAAACTGCTTTCATTGTGTCCCATAGATTCTGATATGTTGTGTCTGTATTTTCATTTATCTCTAATAATTTTTTGATTTCCTCCTTTATGTCTTCTGTAACCCATTGATTATTCAGTAACATACTGTTCATTTTCCAGGTGATGCAGGATTTTTCCTTCCTTCTTTTATAATTGATTTCCAGTTTCATTCCATTATGATAAGATAAGATGCATAGTATTATCTCCACATCTTTATATTTACTAAGGGTTGCCCTATGGCATAATATATGGTCTATCTTTGAGAAGGATCCATGTGCTGCTGAGAACAACGTATATCCACTTGATGATGGTTGATATATTCTATATATGTCGGTTAAGTCTAGGTTATTGCTTGTGTTATTGAGTTCTAAAATTTCTTTTTTCAAATTTTGTTTGGAGGATCTGTCCAATGGTGAGAGAGGTGTGTTGAAGTCACCCATAATTATTGTGTTGTGGTCTATTTGAATCTTGAACTTGAGGAGAGTTTGTTTTATGAACATTGCAGCACCATTATTTGGTGCATACATATTGATAATTGTTATGTCTTGTTGGTGAATGGTTCCTTTTAACAGTATATAGTGTCCTTCTTTATCCTTTTTGAGTAACTTAGGTTGAAGTTGATTTTATTCGAGATGAGTATGGCCACTCCTGCTTGCTTCCAAGGACCATGTGAGTGGTATAATTTTTCCCAACCTTTCACCTTCAGCCTGTGTATGTCTTTTCCTATTATGAGTCTCCTGAAGGCAGCATATTGTTGGATCTGTTTTTTTAATCCAAGTTACTAGCCTATGTTGCTTGATTGGTGAGTTTAAGCCATTAACGTTTAGGGTTACTATCGATATATGGTTTGTAATTCCAGTCTTGTTTGTTTGTTTATTATTTATTTATTTATTTTAATTTGGCTTGTTTTTCTCTTTGATTATTTCTCCCCCCTTTACTGAGTTACCTCCCACTGTTGGTTTTAGGTGCTGTTTTTCATTTCCTCTTCTTGTAGTGTTTTGCTCAAAATGCTTTGCAGTGCTGGTTTTCTGGCTGCGAATTCTTTTAACTTTTGTTTATCGTGAAAAATTTTAATTTCATTGTCAAACCTGAAGCTTAATTTTGCTGGATACAATATTCTTGGTTGGAATCCATTATTTTTCAGCGTTTGAAATACGTTGTTCCAGGATCTTCTCGCTTTCAACATCTGTGATTAAAAATCAGCCGTTAACCTAATTGGTTTACACCTGAATGTAATCTATCTCCATTCGCTTGTAGCTTTTAATATTCTCTCCATGTTCTGTATGTTGGATATCTTCATAATAACGTGTCTTGGAGTTGATCTATTACGGTTTTGTATGTTTGGGGTCCTCTAGGCTTCCTGGATTTGGCAATCCATTCCATCTTTCATGTCTGGAAAGTTTTCTAAAATTATTTCATTCAACAGATTGCTCATTAATTTGGTTTGGACCTCTATACCTTCCTCTATCCCAATGACTTAAGTTTGGTTTTTTTATGACATCCCATATCTCTTGGATGTTTTGCTCATGGTTTCTTACCAGCCTTTCTGCGTTGACTATACTCTTTTCAAGTTGATAACCTTTGTCTTCATTATCTGATGTTCTGACTTCTATTTGATCTAGTCTACTTGTAATATTCTCATTTCAGTTTTTGATCTGGTTTATGGTTTCCTGCATTTCTAGGATTACTGTATGATTTTTTTTTAAATCTCTATCTCCTGGTAGAGTTGATTTTTTGCTTCTTGAATCTGCTTATGTAATTCATTTTCAAAGTATTCTTTCATTGTTTGTAATCCTTTTTGTCCCTTGTTTTTCCATGGTGTTCACGTTACTTTCCAACTCTGTTTAACTGCTGTGTTTCTGTTTTCTCCTATAAATTTTGTTTTGGTTTTGTATATCTCTGTGGTCTCTCCTTTGTGGTGGGAGACTATGTCTAGAGCTGTTGGGCTTTATTGTAATTTAAAGCTGATTCATTCGTTTCATAAAAGGCTTACAGATTCTGTAGACATATAGTGATCTGTTGTTTGGTCTTAGGACTTTAAGTTTAGGTTGGGTGCTATGATGGTATGAAGGGTAGTATGTCTTGGCAACTTGGAAGATTGCTCTACTGAAGGGGGATATTAACAGGCAAAAGGATCAGGGTATTTGGTAGTAGCTAGGTACTTAGGAGCCCTATAGACAGCCTCGGAACATTTACCTATTTGCATTTAGAAAATTACCCGTAATGAAAGTCATAATGCTTGGGGTGAACGTTAGGGGGAAGGGGAAGGAAGTAGTCCTTAAAGAAAAAGAGGGAGAGAAAAATAGGTAGAATAGAGGAGAATGGAAAGAACAATAAAAATTGAAAAGGTAAAAAAAGAAAAAAGGAATAGGAAAAAAAAATGATAAATGAAGTCTTAGAGTTCTATTTTCTTCTCTTCCAGTAGGTGGGACTGTACCCTCAGAGCCGAGCTTCTGCCCTCTAGGTGCCAGCAGCAATCCCTGTAAGGCAGCTACTCTTCCCCTACTGGGCGTCTCTCCAATCATATTAGTCCAGAGCCGTTTCCCTTCTCCGGCCCCTCCCCCCTTCCTCCTGCCAGCCAGCCAGGCCCTGCTCACCAGAGGCGATCTCCACAGATCTAGTTACACTTGCAGCCCCCTTGAGTGCCCTATTTCCCGAACGACTGAGAACTCTCTCTGTTTGCTGTTCACCCAGACCCCAAGGTTGTGGAGTGGGTGATTTGGGAACCGTCAGCTTACATTGCCTGGACTCCTTTGGTGGCCACGCCCCGGGAGCTGGCAGCTAAGGCCTTGGGTGTTGCTGCTGGTGGTAGGGGGAATTGGGGGTCGGGAGTCCCCTCTGCTTCCCTCGGCCCCTACTGTCACGCCCACGGAGCTCTGGGGTGAGATTTTTGAGGTTTCCCAGCTGTATGTATCTGGTGGGGATGGGAGTCACACACCTGCTAAAGCCGATTCCGCTGGGAAGGGATCCCATCCGCCGAACTCTGGTGAAGTCAGCTCTCTGCTATGGCGGGTCCCAGACTCCTTGCTGGAGTGTCCGATGGGAGAGTCAGTCTGCTGTTTCAGGAAGGCTTGGTTAGCAACCTCTTCAAAGGGTCTCTATGTCACACACGGTATCCGGCAGTGCTGAAACACCTCCTTCTGCGCCAATTGCCATACAGCGACAGTCCGCACCTCTGCGCGCAGGGTGGCCGAGATTGACCCCTCCAGGGCAAGCTGCCACATCCAATAATCCCAAACTCCCCGTCTAGGTCTCACTTCAGCAGAATTTTGCTGGGAGTTTCTCAGCAGGCATAATCCGAACATTCTGATGTGTCTCTCTGTCCGCGTGGCTGAAGAGGTACTGAAAGTGCTGCCTCCCCACCTGCCGCCATGTTGAGTCTCACAACACAATGCCTTTATTTTTGTGTGGTGCTGAGATCGAACCCAGGTCCCACCTGTGCTAGGCAAGCACTCTACCGCTGAGCCATAATCTCAGCCCCAGATCTTTAATTTTTTAAAAATGTTTCATAATTTTCATCATGTAACTTTTTCACTTGTTTAGTTAAATTTACTCTTAAACATTTTATTGTAGTTTTAGGTGGAACTCTTTCTGTGTTATGTGGGCTGGTCTTGAACTCATGGTCTCAAGAGATTCTCCCATATTAACCTCCCAAATAGCTGGAATTATAGAATGTGCTGCAATGGGCAAGTAATATTTTATTGTTTTGATATTACTGTAAACACAATTTTATTTCAGAAAACACTTGGACACTCTTGCTAGAAATATAAACTAGTACAGACACCATGATAGGGCGAGGGGGCTGGGATTGTGGCTCAGTGGTAAAGCACTTGCCTAGCTTGTGTGAGGCACTGGGTTCAATTCTCAATATCATATATAGATAAGTTAATAAATAAAAGTCTGTCAACGAATTAAAAAATTCAAAAAAAAAAAGAACAACAAAAAACAATATATTTTTTTAAAGAATTATAAGTAGAAATATCATATGACTCAGATATTTTTCTAAGAATATGCCTTTATTATTCAGGGTCCTTAAGAAAAACAGAATTGATAGAATACATAGATGCATATAGAAGGGAACTTATTAGATCGACTCACATGATCATGGGATGAATAGTCCCCCAAACTGTTGGCTGGGAAAATAGGGAAACTCAAAACAGCCATGACTAAGAACCTGGAAGCCTCATAAATCAAGGAATTCAATGAAGCAGCTATGGTAAAAGACTGAAGGCTTCAAAGACCACTGGAGAAGCAATGGTATATGTCCATATTCAAAGACTGAAGAATCTGATGGCAGATGTCCACAGGTGACACCATCAGAGAAAATAAACTCATTCAAGGAGACTGGAGCACAAGTCAGTATCAGCTTTCCCTTCTGCATTTTTTCAAATCAAATCTATTGGATGGTCCTGTGTACAATCATGACAGCTCTTCCCTACTGCTTTATGACCCAACCTTCTGGAAAGACACTCAGACACACTAAGAGGTATTGTATACCAATTTTCTAGGCATACCTCAATCCATTCAGGTTGACCACCCAAAGTAACCATTACAATAATGACAGAAAATAAAATCCACTTTTAGGAATATCTGCACTCCCATGTTAACTGCAACTCTATCCTCCACAATAGCCATTTCATGAAAACATAAATGTCCATCAAAAAAAAAAACTGGATATAAAAAACTAAATTTATATATAAAATCCACATGTACACACTTGTTATATATAAGTATAGACATATTTGTATAAATACATACCAATATATAAACAGATTTTTTTAATTTATTTTTAAAATCCATCTTAAGAAAGGATCATTTATGTTGAAGAGGTTGTCACTATGATGCTGAGGCAGCCACCATACCTAGGTTTTAAAAGAAAGATGCTGTAAGTGTAAGTGCTGGCAGATTTTCAAGGCCAGGCTCAGTAATTTAGCAAGGTGCTGTTTTAAAAATGAAAACTACCAAGGATATACCTCAGTGAAAAAGCAACCCTGGATTCAAACCCCCAAAATTTTATTTATTTATTTTTTTATTGCCATTTACAATAACATGGATGAAGCTGGAGAAATTCATGTTAAGTGAAATTATCAAAGACACAGAAAGAAATACATTGTATACTCTGTGTGTGGAACCCGACCCCCAACCAAAAAGATAAGATGAATGCATAGAAAGAGAATAGTGTATATTAAAGGACTATAGTTAACAGTATTGCCTCACATACCGAAAATACCAAAGACAATAGAATTTTAGATATGAAGTAATTATGTGAGATGATGGACTTTATTAACATATTAATGGGATGCAGTGTGATTTTTTTCATACATACATTTGCAGGTATTAATAATATCTATATGCCCTTATTTCATCCTTGATGCCCCAGCACCCTCCCAAGCCATAGTAATCAATATTCTATTTTCACATAAATTTTATTTTAGTTATTATATATAAGAGATGAGGGCTGAGGATATAGCTCAGTTGGTAGAGTGTTTGCCTCGCAGGCACAAGACCCTGGGTTCAATCCCTGGCACCACAAAAAAAAAAAAAAAAAAAAAAAAGAGGTGATATATCATCCAATTACATCTATTTTCCTTAACATTAAAGGATTTTATTTCTATTCATGTCTGGGTAATACACCAGTACCACTGACATACACAGTATGAATATATAATAATACATTTTCTGATTATTAAGTTGCTCAGCTATATCTCTGATATTTCTCTTTATATGTAATACTAAGCACAGTTATACAACTTAAATTTATACAAAAAAGGAAAGAAGCAACAGCAATAAAATATAAGAAACTGTCCTTTGGCCCAATTTTATCAAACTGAAAAGAAGCAATCGAAAGTATGGGAAAAAAAAATATATGTCTCTTTTAAATTTATTAGTAAACTTCAAGATAAAAATGTTAATTCTCTTTGTACCTGTAACACACTAAACTAATTTTGCAGTGTTCAGTACATTATATTACATTACACAGAAAAAAAAAAAAAACTACTTTTGTGAAAATAATGAAATAAAACATCAGTGTGATAGGAAATGTGTCATTCATACTCTTTCTGCACATGTATATTTTCAAAGTTCCAATTATTTGGCCCAATACTACCAAGTTCATGTCATCCATCAATATATTTATAATTAAAATCTTCAGTTATTTGTGTGTATGAGAGAAAGAGGGCGGGGGAGATGCAAACACAAAGATGGTCCTGAACTTTGTGATCCATTCTGATTTCTACCACAGGCTAGGCAAAGAGTTCTGCCCATGGTGAACAGCGGAGTACCACTGACACACACATTTCTCTTCAAGCAAGGTGTGATGTAAGTGAGGTGAAAGGGGTGTGATGTTTGTGGGTATGTGGATGCGGTGGGAGAGTGAGTACAACTGACCAAGTTCTACCCATGATCATCTTTTAAAAATGTATCAACTGCATTGTTTACATTCTTATATACGTTCTGTGGCTTCTACAATTAAATCTCAGGGACTCTATTCTTCATACCCCGGTAGCTCAGCACTGTTTCTTAGAGTACTCTTCCGGACACTTTGAAATACTGGTTCCCCTTCCTCACAGCCCTTGATCTTTCTCAAACAATTCTGTAATACCTCTGAAAACTTTAAATGTTGAATAAGGGGAAGAGGGTGAATCAATACTTGGTATTCTGTTCCAAAGATGTGGAAAGCCATATCCTCTCTCTGTGGCCTCCATCTTCTGCCATAAAAATGGCAAAAGAACTACCTAAATTTTATTCTGAACCAATGTGTAATAATTTTAAAGTCAAGAACAAAATCCCTGCCAAGTTTGTGGCACATATACATAATACGAGTTACTTGGGAGGCTGAGTCTGAAGGATCACAATTTAGAGTCCCTTCTCAGTAACTTAGCAAGGCCCTACTTCAAAATAAAATAATAACTGATGATGATATAGTTCCCAAGTAAAGCATACTTAAGACCACTCTTTAGTACCACAGAAATAAAACACAATTTCTGTTCTCTTTCTATAAATTTAAAACCCTCAAAAAGAAGGAAGGGACTTAGGAATGATACTAGATCTTCTAAAAAGAAGCCATATACTCTATATTTTAATGTTCAAGTTTTCACAACTTTCTAAAAAATATTCCTAACTATTTTGCTTTTGACATAATTGTCACTAGAATTGTTTTTAATTTCCAATTTGAATATTTATTTTCTTTTGTACATAAACAACTGATAAATCTTGAATATTGTTAGCTTTCTGAGCACACACCTGTAATCCCAGCAGCTTACAAGGCTGAGGCAGGAGGGTCATGAGTTGGAGACCAGCCTTCAGAAATAGCAAGGGGCTAAGCAACTCGGTGAGACCCTATCTCTACATAAAATACAAATTAGGGCTGGGAATGGGGCTCAGTGGTCAAGGGCCCCTGAGTTTAATCCCCAGCACAAAAACAAAAAACAACAACAAAAAAAAAACTACTTTTGTCATTTTAAGTCAGTGTGTCTCCAAAGTTGAAAGTCAAAGATGTTTTTAGTTAACATTTTTAGTAAAGTGTTTATAGTGCAGAATATATGAAGTATTATTCAATTTTTTAGGGGGAAGAAAGACATGCCAACAGAGTACAGCACAGATGAGAAGTTTCAAAAATAGATTTCACAAAGGAGAAAACATTCAAATGACAAATAAATATATATGTGACTAATGGCCACAGAGATGATAATTGATAGGAATTACCAAGCCTGCCATGGCAAGGTAAAAGGTAAAGCCACCTGGAACATGGTGTGGTGCTGTCTATTCATGCATACACTATGAACCATTAATTCTACCCCTAAAGAGAAGAGAAGTGGGAAACAAGATTCTGGGACAATGCTCTAACTGCCCCCATCACTGCTGCCTTTATCACTGGGAAAGGTCCCTCCAGCTGCCACCACACTCTGAAGTGCAGGACCTTTCAGTCTGGACATTGGGACCCAGTTTTCACACCTGTCCCAACTTTGTCCCAGTACCATCTCAGAGAAGACCAGGAGGCAGTGAGACCACATTTAGTGCCAATGCTCTGAAAAATAAAACGAAGAAAGAGCAGTATAAGGCAAGCTGGAAAGAGCAAAATAAAGACGTGGAAGAGGAAGATGAGAAGGTGGCTGAGGGGGAAAAAGAACTTGCTAAGGATGGAGAGTGAATAAACAGGATGCAGAAGATGAGGAAGAAGATAAAGTGAACCCCAATTAGCAGAAGACATAAATTGGGGTGACAGAAGGAAAATCTTTCCAATGAACTTGGGATGGGATTTCATTTGGGAAGTGAGAGTGGGAGGAAAAAACTAGGGTGTGAACCTTTCACCTGCTTGTAGCTTGGAGAACTGCACCAAGGATGTCACTCTCTTTTTTCACCCCTGCCTTCATATGTTCACCTCTCCAGATGCTAACACTCCCCCCTCACTGTGCCATTGTTACACCTTCTCTTCTGCCTCATCTGAGCTTCCCACTGGTCCCCATTTGCCCCCTCCCCTTCATTTCTCTTTTCTTCCCTCCTCCCTCTTGCACTCTGGTAACCTTTCTTAGCAGCCCCCAGCCTCACATCCTGCCTCAGCCCTCTCCTTCATCTCTGGATTTGCCTCACATCCCCTCCAATCAGAGAGAAGCAGGCTGGAGTTGGGTCAATGTTGGCACACGACCCTCAGTTGCTCCTTCTCCTCCCTTTTATGGATTAATGAGTAAAGAGGGAGTCACACTTCTGTTTTATTATAAGTTGGCTCATTTTTTAAAAAAAGCTTTAAGAGTATTAGATAGGAAAAAAAAATACTTACCATTGGGGATGATGGATGAGTAGTAAGAAGAAGAGGGCATGAAGGGGTTATTGGAGTACCATTAATGTTCTTTTTCTTGTAAGCAACAGAACATGGTATGTTTTCTTTGTGATAATTCAAGAATCTATATAATTTCAATATCCTCTTCTTGTTGTGCTCAGTAAGATCAAATTTATTATGCAAAAGGTTGTGGGGAAGAGCAGAAAAAAAGGATGTAAAAGGGAACTAGGTAACAATTTGTAGTAATGAATATGATAATTTTTTGATTGTGGTGTTGGTTTCTTGGATATGTACATAAGCCAAAAGATATAGATAGATAGATTCCTAAGATGTATACAGGTTAATGTGTGTCTATCAAACCTCCATAAATGTAAAAAAGGGAGATACAGCTAAAGCTGAGGTTAAAAAGAAAACATGCAGTCTTAGATCAGTAAGCCATAATAGTTTGGAAAAAAGTATACTTTATAAAAATAAGACTAGAGAAAAAAATCCTAAGAAAAAGAGAAAATTTAGCAAATATTGAAAATGAACATACCACAAAAAAGAATCACCAATGTCAATGCTGGTGCTTTTAAAAAGCAAATAAAATTGAAAGAGCACTGGTAAACTTGATAAGTAAAAATTATGTCCATTATATACTATATAATGACATACATATATATGTATACAATGATGTCTCCCTTGATGGGAATACATTATAGAAAATTCACTCGAAGATAATTCCGTCATTTTCCAAGCATCTGAGTATAATGATAAAAATCTAGATGGCACAGAGTACTACATGGCTTGGCTATTTGCTATAGGCTTTGTTGTAACTGAAGTCTACCACTGACCAAAATACCATAATATCACACATAACTGATGTTATGGTTTGTAACAATCAATGTAATACTCACAATGAAATGCAAAAACTGTGGAACTCACTCAAGAAAAAACACTTAGTAAGTCCCTTGCTATTCAGACAATAGTAAATAAATGATAGAGATTGCAATGCAGAGAAGAAAAATGTCTTTCTTTCCAAAGAAAGATTTCAGGATAAAGGGACATCTGTGTGATAATAAAAATGCTATGGTACTCTTCACTCAAACCATATAACACCTCATTTTCACATACTAAATACTGAATATAAAAATAATGAATAATACTAAAATATAAAATAAAACATAAAGCATTCAAATGTTGATGTAAGAAAGGGTGAGTCAGGGTGCATGTGGTGGTGCACACCTGAAATATCCAGTACTCGGGAGGCTGAGGCAGGAGGAGCACAATTTTGAGACTGATCCTATCAACTGAGCAAAACTGTCTCAAATAACTTTTAATTGAGAGGCTGAGGCAGGAGGATTATGAGTTCAAAGGCAGCCTCAGCAATGGCACAGTGCTAAGCAACTCAGTAAGACCCTGTCTCTAAATACAAAAGTGGGGCTGGTGGTGTGGCTCCATGGTTAAGCGCCCCTAAGTTCAATCCCTTGTAAAAATAAATAAATAAATAATAATAATAATAAATAACATTTTAAAAAGGGTGAAGATATAGCTAAGCAATAGGACATCCTGGTTTCAATCCCCAGAATCACAAAAGGGAAAAAGAACAAAAAAATTACACAGTTATTTATTTTCAAAGTTACACAAAATACTTTTAAATTAATGAATTACATAGTATTAAATTGAAAATTCTGTTGATCCAATACTATTAAAGGGTGAAAAATGAAGTGAAAGAGCAAAAGTAACTAATTTTCCTCACATATGATCCAACTATCAGTGGGAAAAAATACTATCAGTGGGAAAAAAAAAAAGATTGCAAAGAAAATGCATGCAAGAGTAGATGTGTAACCGACGTGATTCTGCAATCTGTATTTGGGATAAAATTGGGAGTTCAAAACCCACTTGAATCAAATGTATGAAATATGATATGTCAAGAGCTTTGTAATGTTTTGAACAACCAATAAAAAAAAAGAAAATGAATAGCCAATTTACATGAGATATCTAAATGTTAAATAATCATAAAAAACCCAACATCAATAGAAACTAGGTAATGTAAAATAAAATAAAATGATATACCCCAAATTAAAGATTATGGATGAACATATGGTATAAATGAATAATCATGAAGGGAAGATGGAGTTTGAGCTGTTGCTATCCATGTGTGCAAACTGTTTTTCTATTGAAGATATCTGATATATCCACACCAGAAATAGACTAAAACTATAGCACATGTATATATAAGAATACAGCAGTATTTCTGGATTAAAGAGAATGAACATTTATAAATTGATAAATAATAAACTGTGGGAAATAATGGTTTATAGAAGAAGACACATTTTTTTCATATTAAATCTAGTGGAAAACAATAGTATAAAGCACCATGTAATTTTTTATATGTGTCACATGAATGTTATATGTCATTTATAAGGTTATAAGTGACATTTTATATGTTATATGTTACTTATAAGGTAAGCATATTTTAAAAGAAAATCTTTAGAATTTGAGAAAATAAAAATACATAGAAGCACAGAAAAGGCTCAATTACACCCCATGTGTAGATGACAAAACCTGTCATTATAAAGATGACCACTTCCCCCAGGTTATTCTATAATACCTCATAAAAATTTCAACATGCTTTACTTTAAATTGAATAAGAGACCAAATCAAAAAGTTCTAAAATTCTGCTGGAAGGTTAAATATATATGAAATTAGCCCTGAACTCTGAACATAAGAGAAAAAGCAGCAGCTCTCATTACCTGACGCTAATGTACATTATAAAACTCTAATATTGCAATAACTTGAAGACCAAGAAATTATAATGCAGAAAATTTCATAAACTCATATGTATATACAAATCATTGTTACTGTTAAGTGCAATAAAAGAGTCTGTACAAATGCAACCATATGACGAAAAGTATTTGATATGAGTGAATGATACAACCCAACATAAATACAGATGTTAGAACCGGAGGCACAGATCATGGGTAGGATTTGGGTGCAGATTACATTTGGTACTAGAATTATACCCCAGCCCCCCCAAAAAAGCAGATGTTAAGAGGGATGATTTTCAAAATATAGCAGAAAAGGAGGCTCCTGACTCTCCCTCCATTCATGGATACACCAAATAAACACTTACTCCTGTTTTAAGTCACTCTCAAATAAAGGCATAAATAAATTGAGAGACTTGTGTACATTGGACAACTGAGAAAATATCTACCATCAGATGAGTAGAAAAAGTTGATGGACACGTGGACACTAGTCCTGCCTTAAGAAATGTGCCATACAATTTGGACATTAAATCCTCTGTCACTCTGAGTAGAGGAAAACTGATTGGGATGATAAATATAGCACATTTAATGCTAGATTTCTTATAGGTTGAATCTTAGTTTATCTGGTGCATAGAGAGGAAAGGACTACATATATACATGTATCAAGACCAGAGGAAAGGAAAATGGTGTCTTTCCATGGCTATGCAAGATCAATGAATGGGCTACATTCCCTGGGACCAGAGCAGAGGAGGACTGAAATCTCAAGGGTCCCCAGTTCATCCCTGAAATGAATTTGCCAGCAAAATGCTATTGCTAACAGTTGAGCCTTTATCCTGCCAGTACCAAAGAGTTAATAGGGAAAACACAGTCCACCACTGGCAACCCACATGGGAGTTCAGCACTGCCTGAGCCCTCTCTCCCATCTCACTTCAATATTAACTCCAGACCTAACCAATTGTTCATATAGGAATTTGCTCTTGCACTGAGAGTTAAAGTTAAAAACTTTAACTTTTTCCATTCAATGCACTACATCCTAAACCTCCAAATTTTTGGAGCAATGGCAACTGTGCATGTGCAAATCTCCCTAGATAACAAAGGAGGGGCTTCACATTGATGTATGAGTATTTCTATGGGCTACAATCCCCACCAGGAGTAAAGAAAAAGGGCTAAAAATCAGAGATCTGTTTCTTTCTAGAATAGGTTTACATCACCTTCTTCCAGTGAGTACATAGCAGCCTAGAGTCTAACAAACTTGCATCAGGAATTTAGTCACCAGCCAAGTATGAGAACTTCTGCATCCTGAGCACAGCTATTAGAATGGCTACTATCAAAGAGTTGAAGGACAACTAGTACTCCAATTATATGGATACGGAAGAAAGAAACACTTTCACACTGGGCTAGAATATAAATTCAATAACAGTCATTTTTTTTTAAAAGTAGCATGAGAGTTCTTTAAAAGCTAACATACTATTTCCAATGGAATTGGAATCAGTATGTTAAAAAAATGGCTACATTGTCATATTCATTATAGCAGTATTCATAGAAGCCAAGATAAGGAAACAACTGAAGTGCCTTTTGGATTAAGGACACAACAGGAAATTCAGGAGACTCCTTTCAGCAGGAGGCCACTCAGCTACTTCCTTAATAAACTGTACTTCCTAAACTTAGACTCTTGTTTAACAAGATAGGACCCAAGAACTGACATTCACTAGTCACTCCAAGAGACCTCAGTTGTACCAGGTATGGGATCCTCATGTCAGGTAGATCTGAAACACAGGACCAGGAAAATATCACAGACATAAATTCCATAAGGGGACTCTCAGCCCAAAGACATCCTGTCAAGGTTTCTGGCCTGGGAGAGACAAAGATAGGATACACATACGCACATTTTTATAAAGGTCAAGTGATTCTTCTCTACTTTTCTCTTATGTGAAATGCTCATAAACAGAAAACAAATCTTTTGCTTTTTATTTTTCTGTGGTACTGGGGATTTAACACAAAAGCATGTTAAATATGAGCTATATCCCCAGCCCTTGTTTAAATATTTTGAGACAGGTCTTGCTCACTTGCCCACAGTCTACCTAAAATTTCGAGGTTCACAGCCAGGAAAAAAAAAAATCCCTTAAAAAGGTCCATCCAGTTCTTGGTAAAACAATTAAAAAATACTGTACCCATTTGAAATGTAGCATGGGGAAAAAATAATTGACAGTACTGTGGAGAAAGGAACACTGTAATTGAGAATATGGACAGGAAGCTGGCAGTTTAGGAATGTACTGACAGATGTACAGAGGTTTAGGCTGGGACACAGGGTTCTGGATTTGATACTTTGCTTCCCATAAAATTAGAATATTCAGAGGAATCCAGGCAAGATGGCACACACCTGTAATTCCAGAAACTCAGGAAACTGAAGAACAAGTTCAAGGCCAGACTCAGCATCTGTCTCAAAATAAAAATAATAATAATGAAAAGTAAAAAGGATATAGCTCAGCGATATAGGACCTCTGGGTTTAATCCACAGTACCCCTACCCTTACAAAAAAAGAAAGAACAGAAAGCTCAAGAGGAAGGAAGAACTGAGACTCCTGCAGAACCACAGCCCCCCTCATGCAAGAAGACACACATGGAGCTGTGACTGACGATCATCCCACTGCTCAATTCAATTCAATACACATTCTGGGAAGATGCTGGAATGCTGCACCTTCAGATAGGATTTCTCTGCAGGAATAAGACAGGACTCTCAGGTTCCTCATTGCTGATACATGCCCCACTTGACTGGCCAGTAAGGACTCAGGGCTAACCTGGCCCAGGGAGGACCCAGGCCTGCAGATTCAAGAAACTACCAAAGGAATTCCAGTCCACAATCATCAGTTCCCACTATAATCCAGCCAATTTCAAGTAGCCATGCCCCCTGTCTCAGGAAGCCACTGCACACTCACCACTTAATGGTTTTTGAGGTGCCCAGTGTTCTCTCAGTAGATCTTTCAGTACCTGCACAGCAGAGCAAACATGAAAGAGGAACATAAAAAGGAAGCCTAGAGATGAATAACAATGCTGGCAGGCTCAAGAGACAAAAGCCACACCAGGTGGTCAAAGCCTGCTCCTAGTCATTGGCCATGTGCTTGATTTGACCTAAGGACTCCTAAGTGGACAGGGCTTATATCTTCACCCTCTCAGGCTGAGCATAGTGAGTCTTATGTTTGAGTTACAGGAGGTGACACCATATGCTGAAAAGAATGAGGTCAGAATGACAGGTTCTTGGCTGCAGTTCTGTTTTCTTTTTTTTTTTAAGGTACTGGGAATTGAAATCCAGAGCCTCAGGATGCAGCTGACTTAAGGCAAGGTTTCCTTGTAGTAGTGGGACCCAGCCCAGTCAAGAGGGCATCTGCATTTAACCTTTTACAGAAGGCCGTTTCAATCTGTGGGTATATATGCCTGTATATTATTTATAAATGTAAATAATAAAATGACAATACTGTAAAATTTCATTTAACTTTCCTGCTCTCTCCTCTTCTGAGGAAACAGACTGAACATTGAACTGGGAAGCAATCCCATAAGGCAGCACTTCCCAATGATAAGAATATGTGAGTCACAAGCCTAATCAAAATTTTTCTAATATTCACATAAAAAAATAAATAGTAGGACTAGAGTTGTGGCTCGGTGGTAGAGCACTTACCAGCACTGAGTTCAATTCTCAGCACTGCATATAAATAACAAATAAAATAAAGGTCCATCGACAACTTTTAAAAATAATAAATAAATAGTAGAAATTAATTTTAATAACACAACCCAATATATTCATTATGGGAATATTACAGTTATGTAACCAATAAAATATTACTAAAGAAATATATGTATTTTGGGGACTGCACCCTCAAAACTGATATGTCAAGCCTCCAGAATATCTCAGTTCTCAGAACCATATTTCAGATTTCAGAGCTATAGTTCTTCGGACCTCAAGGAGACGAAGCTCCTTACTGCTCCTTTTTATGCTACAGGTGAGGGATTCAATTCCTCAACAATATTTCTCCTCAAGTCTAAAAAAAAAAAAAAAAATAGAAGAGACACTGCCCTGGGTGACAGCAGAAAACTTTAACCAGAATATTTCCAAAAGTAGATTTTTTTTCTCACCAAATGCTGGCCATGGTCCCTTCCATTCCAGATAATCAGATAGCAAGCAAAAGGTGAAGTTCCAGAAGGTGGGGCCCATGTCTTCAGATCTATCCACAGCCTTGAGTCTATTATTTAAATGCATTAAAGGTAAACTCCTTGGGGCTGGAGCTGTGGCTCAGTCGTGGAGCACTCGCCTAGCACATGCGACCCTGGGTTCAATCCTCAGCACCATATAAAAATAAAAAAATTAAATTAAAAAAATAAATTTAAAAAAAAAGTATTGTGTCCAGCTACATTAGACCTAATGGCCAGTCTGTGACATTTTTTTTCCTCCAATGACCAAAGCCCCTTCAATTAATAAGTAAGTATCACCAGATGTGGTGGCATATGCTTGAAACTTCAGTTTCTAGAAGTAGACTTTTTTCCTCCAAAGCTGAGGCAGGAAAAACACAAGTTCAAAGTAAGCCTTAGAAATGTAATGAGGCCCTAAACAACTTAATTGAGACCCCGTCATTAAATAAAATACAAAAAAGGGTTGATGATATATCCGAGTGCCGCTGGGTTCATTCGGTGGTACCCCAAAATAAATTACAAATAGAAATGAATTATATTTAATTTGAAAGCCCAAATACTTCCACCACATTACATAACTCATATAACTTATTTTTTTTAATTTTAGGACTTGGTTAGTGTTATATATTAAAAAAAACAAGATTTCTATGTGTGTGTATATGTGTGTGTGTGTATATAAAATGTAATGTGTGTGTGCGTATATAATGTAATATATCTATCAATCTATATCTTTTACAATATATTTACACTACATATTAAATATATTATTTATATATATGTGGGTGTGTTTATTTTTTTGCTTACTGTCTGATATCTTTTTTAATATTTATTTTTTTAGTTTTAGGTTGACACAATACCTTTATTTTACATTTATGTGGTGCTGAGGATCGAACCCAATACCTCGTGTGTGCTAGGCAAGCACTCTACCACTGAGTCTCAACGCCAGCCCTGTCTGATATCTTAAGTCTTTTTGTGTATGTGTGTGTGGTGCTAGGGATTGAACCCAGGGCCTTGTGCATGTAAGGCAAGCACCCTACCAACTGAGTTATATCTCCAGCCCTGATATCTGGAGTGGAAAAGACCATGGCCAGAATTTGGTGGAAAAAGTCTACTTCTAGAAACTTTCTTGTTAAAGTTCCCTACTCTCACTCAGGACAGTGTCTCTACTGTTTTTTGCATCTGAGAAGAAATATTGGTATGGAACTGTATCCCTCACTTCTAGCATTATATGACATCTATGCTATTATATACACAAATATATTTTATGACAAACATTCTCATAGCTAATTTGTCATGGGGCTCCCATTGCAGGACCCAGAAAAATTCCAGTTCAGACATAATCTCAGTCCTCCTTTAAAATCAGAAAATGATCCAGGTTTCTGTCATTTTCTAAACATAGGTGAACATATTCAAAACAGCAGGATTTCTGTGTGTGTGTGTATGTGTTTGTGTGTATTATTATGTATTATATATGTATGTATACTAGTATATATAATATACACATATAATTCATAGTATATACACACATATTCTATACATAGTGTGTGTGTGTATGTATATATATATACATATATATATTATTTTATGCCTCTAAGCATAAAAATCTTTTATGGAGGACATAGAGCAAATGGAGGGCAAGGAGAAACATGCAATTAGTTGCACCACCTTGAATCACATGAGAAATGGAATCTAGAATTCAGATGAGGAGGACTCAACATTTTATATTTGGTCATGTGGATGACATGGGGGCCTATAATGAAAAGGTTACAACAATCTTTTGAAAGAAAATCCATGTGACTGGCAGATGATGGTTAAACTGTTAGTATCTGCAGTGTCTTCCAGGTGCTTTGTCATCTATGGGCCACGGCATACACATGTATTAGTAGGCTTCATGAAGCGCATAATCCATGTGTGTCTTCTAAAATTATTCCCATTGTAGACATGAGAGAACATAAGTTTCTGGACATCTAATGGCAACTCAGCAGCACATAGAGAACTACCCAGAAACAGAACTACATGAAATGCCTTCAAAGCTCCACAAAGACTAGTTTGCTCCTGATATAGGGGAAGTTAGTCCAGATAAATATTATTTCCTCCCCCATTTAGAAGAGAGTGCCTAGAGAAAATGTCCCAGGAGCGACACAACTGTATTATCTTCCTTCATGTTAAAGGAACTTTGGAGAAACAAGACCTATCAACCCAGACTCCTGATGGGGACAAATGCTTAGAGATTACAGGGTACAAGAAAGCACACTGAAGTCCCAGAGTCTGAGTAAGACAAAAGGAAGAAAATAATCTAAAGGGCTTATAAGATATTGGGGAAAAAATGTAACTATTTCTAAAAATAAAATCATGTCTGAATATTTCTAGGATTGGCCAAATCTTATCCCATATGATTTGTATTAAACTCCAAAATCAAGGTAATAGGATACATGACTCACTGTCAAAAACATTCAAGAAAAAAAAAAAAAAAACCTTCAAGGAAGAAGAGTGGATGTTTTAGTGACTGTGTCATTCAAAAATTTACTTACCAGGTGTTTTTGAGAAAATATATTCATTTTTCTGCAGTCATAGGAAAGAGAGATTTGCCTTATTTCTATTTCTTGTTAGAATTTCCAAAGAAAAGCCCTAAAGTTCCATCTGAAATAACCTCCAAAAATAAAGACAAGAAACCTACAATACATACACAAGAGAAGGAAAAAATGGAAATAAAAATTTTTAATAATTAAAAGTAAATTCATTTTTTTTGTTCCTGAAATCAAACTCCAGCTGCCTCTTTCAATCTATTTTCTTATCTTTTTAAACCAGAAATCACAAAGGAAATGCAGGCAAGAAACAAACTGCCAATTTATACAGGAGACATCTAAGTATTCAGTAAACATAAAAAATTCAACATTTTTAGAAATTAGAGAAATGTAAAATGAAATCCCATCCTAGACAAAATTAGTATTGATGAAGATATGAAACAAATTTATTCCCCTAAACTTCTTTAGAATTATTATCTATTGGTGGAAACTCTTTTGCTAATAAAGATACGTAATACTCCCCTACAGAAACATACTGAAATCATAGTACATCTGACCATGATAGCATGTAGGAAAACAGTACACATTCAAACACTTGAAACCTAGAGTGATGGTTCAAAAGAATGGAAGTGATGAGTAATAAACTGTGGGGAAAGTGGTCAATAGGGGCAAGTCACATTTTTGTCACAGTGCATCCATTTAAAAAAAAAATAGTATAACACACCATGTTTAGGTTTTACATAGGCTCCATATGCATGTGGTGATTCCCAAGTAAACAGGTTTAAAAAGAAAGTGTATACAACTTATGAAAAAAATTGAATCATCAGAAGTACATAAAAGACTCAACTACACACCCCATGTGTAGATGATAAAACTCATCACTACAAAGATGATAATTTTTCCAAAATTAACTTACAATATTTTCCCATCAAAATTTCTATGTACATATGTGAATATATCAAAGTCAATTTTACATTTATGTGCATCTATAAAGCAGTAATTTTAAAAACTCTACAAATAAACTGAAAACAGGGGAAGACAGGAGAGGGAAAAGGGAAGTACTGGGTACTGAAGAGGAACAAATTACATTTCATGCTTGTATAATTATACCAAAATGAACCTAAATATTATGTATAACTATAATGCACTAATTTCTTTTTTAAAAAAAGCATGCTGGGCTGGGGCTGTAGCTCAGTGGTAGAGTGCTTGCTTAGCATGCATCAGACACTGGGTTCGATCCTCAGCACCCCATAAAAATGAACAAATAAAATAAAGGCATTCTGTCCATCTACAACTATCAAATTAAAAAAAAATCAGCATGCTTTACTTTTAATTAAAGACAGAATCAAAACAAACAGTCCCAAAATCCATCCACAAAGTTAAATATATGCAAACTTAGCCAAGAAACTTTTCAATTATAAGAAAAAAAGAAGTAGTCATCATCACCTGACACATATATATTATAAAACTTTACTATTATAATAATCAAGGAATCACAATATAGAGCTGGAGTTGTAGCTCAGTAGTAGAGCACTTGCCTAGCATGTGAGAAGCACTGGGTTCCAACCTCAGCAGCACATTAAGAAATAAATAAATAAAATAAGGTATTATGTCCACATAAAACATTATATATATATATATATATATATATATATATATATATATATATATATATATGGAATCACAATACAAACAGAATCCATAGGTGAATCCATGTGTAAAAATGATATACTTGATTGCAAATAGGAACATCGATATACATCAAACCATAACAAGGCCAATCTCAGCAACTTGGCTGCAATCTGTCTCAAAATTTAAAAAAATAAATATAAAAGCTACCAGAGATTTGGCTCAGTGGTAAAGCACCCTTCTGTTCAACCTCCAGTACCAAAATAAAACAAAACAACAAAAACAAAAGTTGAAAAGTACCTAGCTTAGGAATAATCAAGGACCCTGTACACCACAGCTCTCCTCCTAGAGGAAAACAGCATTTGGAGATAGGATTCTGACGCTCGTCACAAGTGTCAAGCACCACAGCCCAGGGGCAGACGCTGGGCTGCAGCGAGCCGCCGCGCTCCTCAGCCACATAGGACTTGAGCTGGGGCTGAGGACGCCCGGAGCCGGTGGGAGGCTGCGGGGGTCTCTGCCACTGACACGTTCCCCATCTGGCTAGCCAGTGGGACTGAGAGGTGATGCCCCCAAGGAGGGCTAAGGCCTGCGGACTGCAGAAGCTGCCTGGAGTCCGGTTCTACCAGCTCCGGTTCCCGCCACAGCCAGTCCTGCCTGAAGGCTCCTTCCCCAGCCTCCCTGCCAAGGCTCCAGGTACCGCAGCACACTCACCATTTCCTGGTGCTCAGCAGTCAGACATGCTCCCTGGGGACCTTCAGCACCTGCGCCGCAGAACAACCAGGGATCCTAAGTACCGGACCAAAACCTGGACCTGAATGGCAGGAATGGCGGACTCCAGAAAGGTCAGTAGCGGAAGCGCAGAAGCCCGCCCCCTCCTCGCTGGCTGCGGTCAGGATTGGACAATGCTCAGCAAGACTCCTGATTGGTCGGAGCTTCAGTCAGTTTCCTGCTCCCCAGCCTGAGCCGGTGAACCTTCTTTTTGAGTGACGGGATGATATCCACTCCGGGCAAGAATGAGGCCAGAATGACAGGTTTTCTTTTCTTTTCTTTTTTCTTTTTCATTTTAGACCTGGGAATTGCACCCCAGAGCCTCAGGCTGCTGCTATTTTAAGATCTCAGAAGTGGGATCTAGCCCAACTACAGAACATTTGCATTTAACCTTGTATATAAGGTAATTTCAGTTTATGGGTTATATACGCCTGTATATTATTTGTAAATGAAAAAAATGACAAATACTGTAAAGCTTTTCATTTAATTTTTCTGTTATTTGGTCTTCTTGGGAGACAGACAGCTGGGAAGCAACCCTCTAAAGCCATAAAGTCAATAAAACAAATTAATAAAAAATAAATAAAGCAACAATGTCCAATGAAACAATACATAAGGCAAGAGTAATTTAAAATTTTCTAGTATGCACATTAAAAAATGAAAATAATATATATATATATATATTTCAGTTGGTAGAGTGCTTGTCACGTATACACAAAGCCCTGGGTTCGATTCCCAGCAACACACAAACACACAAATACATACACACACACACACACAAAAAAAAAAAAGTTGAAAAATTTTTTAATAACATAACCCAATATATCCATAATATTACCTTTACATGACTATAGTAATGAAGTATATGTATTTTTGGAATGATACCTTCAAATCTTTTCTCTCCAGCATATGGAAGCATAGCAGCCAAGTTCCAAATTTGTGATCTGTGGAAGCCCTTACATCAAAGAGGTAAGGGACCTGGTCTAACCTTTTATGTGCTAGAGTAGAGGGCTACAGTTCCTTGCTAATATTTCTCCTCAGGCTCAACTAGCAGTAGAGACAATGCCCTGAGTGAGAGCAGGGAGCTTTAACAAGGAAAGGCTTTCCCACTTGGTGCTGGTCAGAGGCTCTTTCCCATTGCAAATATCAGCAAAAAAAGAACATGGGTTCCCAGGGGTTTCGGGACACATTCCTTGTAATCTGTCCACAGCCTTGACTCTATTGTTTAAATACATTAAAGGCAAACACTTAATTTGACAATTTGGCCTTAGACCTAATAGCCAGCTTGTAATATCTGTTTCCTTCAGTGGACAAAGCCCCACAACTAATAAGCAGCTGGGCTGGGACTTAGGATGAGCTGTGTCTGATTGCAAAGCCAAAACATCTTCACCAGATCACAAGACACAACATTTCTTATTCTCTTCCAATTTGGAAAGTGAAAAGCAGGATTTGTGATATATATATTCCAGGCCAATGAATTACTTAGTATAATATGAACAGAACATTCTCATACATCTGAGTCATCTTGGGCCTCTCATTTCAGGATCCAGGGAATCCTGGTTCAGTTTACACAAGGGCAAAAAAACAACTCTAATTCATCATGTCCCCTTTCTACACATCAAAAATATATTTGATATCAAAAATGAGGTCAGTTTAATCAGGGTTTATCAATTATAGAAACAGGCTGATTTAGAAGGATATAAAGGACCACCAAGTCCTGTGTTTTCAAAATAAAGATGGACATGGGCTAAAAGGGGAAGTAGCAGAAAATTGTATTATTGAAGACATAGAGTAAAAGAAGGCCAAATAAAAATAAATAATTTTGACAGTACCATGAATCATCACGTAATTTGCATTTGGATTTCAAACAAGGAAGAGGTGATATAGTGTATTTGGGTATGTGAATGACATGAGTGTCCATGGTGTCAAGGATATAATCTTCTGAAAAGAAAATTGTTGTGGAATGCCATATAATGGTAAAGCAGTAACTTCAGAGTATCTTCAAGTTGTTCTGTCAGCTTGGAAGCACAGAATCTACATATATCAAGAGAACTCGTGAATCCATCATCCACCCGTGTCCTCCAAAAGCATCCAATTGTAGAGGTGAGAAAACACAGGCTTCTAGATACCAAATGGCTTCTCAACAGCATGTGTCACAACTGAGAACTGTCCAGGACAGAACTGTGTAAAATTCCTTCAAAGCTCCTCAAAGTCTGGGTTGTTCCTAATATAGAGGATGCCCATCTGGAGAAATATGATTCCTTCCCCATTTTAAAGACAGAGCCTAGAGAAGACAACCCAGGAAGTCCTTTGACTTGAAGACTATTGGTTATCCTTCTTTCATGTGAGAGAAGTCTTCAGAAAGAGGTGTCTGTGGTAGAGGAAAATGGAAACTCAGCAGTTTAACTCAGGCTGTGGTTTTTTTATGCTTTCTAACAGCAGCTCTTTTTCTGACATTTAACCATAAAGGAGTTCAGTGGCTAATAAGTACCTGTAAAAGGTAATCACAGTACCAGAAGCAGGAAATACAGCAATGGGGACAGAACAATCCCCCTTTAGTTTTAATGCAGTAAAAGTACCTAAGCTCTATGAGCTAAGAGTCTCCTACATTGTTCACAAGTTTGCATCCATGTAAAGAATGTAGACTGCACCATCCAATGGTATTGCACCAACTCTGTTGCCTTGATGTACCTCAAACTTGCTTTTGTATAAAAGTAGAAGTTCCAAAGTGCTCAGGGCTCAGACTTTGGGAATCATCTCTCTGGGATTGTGGTCATACTAATAAAGCAGTTTTCTCAGATCTCAAAAGTGTTCTGATCCTAATTTTCCCCTACATGTCAAACCAGGTTCCTCACAGGGGCAAATGCTTGGAGACTATAGGTTGCACGAAAGCACATCACAGGGCCCAAAATCTGAGTATGGCTCAGGGAAGAAAAAATCTAAATGGCTGATAATGAACTGAAAGGTAAATCAAACTTGTCATTTGGAAAACTGGAAAAAAATGAAACAGTGTGATTTTATTTGCTACAAGTACAAGATATTAACCAATTTTATTTCCTTAAATCCAACCCCTAGGGAATCCTGGCTGCAGAGAAGCAGCTACAACCAGAAATTCCTTGTGATAATGTAACTTTAACAGCCTTTCTGTGATATAATCTGATGGTAGCTATTAAAATGTTACGTGTGTGTGTGTGTGTCTTTACTCACTATTTCCTTTCCTAAGAGTATGTATGTATTCAGCAGGAGACTAGTTTATGTTTTCAGCTGATTGTGTCCCCTCCCCAAATCACATGTGTTGATATTCTAGATACAAAGTGCCTCAGATTATGACTCTGTTTGAATATATGATTCTTAAAGGCATGAGTAATGTTAACTCAGTTAATTGGTGTGAAGTCTAATCCAATGAACTTTTTCTCCTTATAAACAGCAGCAATAAAAACACACAGAAGCCCATAAAAATGTCATGGAAACATGGAGACAGAAGATGGCAATGTACATATCAAAGAGTGGGCCTCAAAGGAAATCATTCCAGCAAGCACCTTGATATAAGAATCTAGAAATAGAACAAATAAATTTTTGTTTAATTCCATCTGTGGCATTGTCTTATGATAGCCCTGTGACACTGATACAGCCCATTATGATACACATACACTGTTCCTGCATTTTGGCTAAATGAAATTACAATTGGATCACATTGCATCCCAAAAGCATTGAAAGGCTGACCTGATGCAAGAAAAGACATTTCTTACTAGAATATTCTGAAGGCATGTGAGGGATAAAGCTCCTTACCTTAAGGAGCTATAGAGATTTTTTTGTGTGTGTGGTATGGCCAGTCATTAAAAAAAAAAAAAGAAAGAAAAACAGATAACTTTTTCCTCCTTTGTTTGTGTAACTCTCACTCCTCTTTGTGTCAATACTTTCCTCATAAGAATATTGGTATATAAGTCTCATGAAAGGACTAGAAGGTCAGTGGAGTTGACTGCTGCATGAGCTACCTGGTCAGGTAAGTAAACAGAAAGAAATATTTAGTGTCCAATAAACACTGACAATCGTGAAAATATTTTCTCTGTTATTTCTACAAATATGTAATCTGAATATTTGCATGTATTATGTTGTCAGGGGAATAATACAGTCTAGATTTCTTTGGGAATGGACATGTAGGTCATCCAAATGGTAAAGTTATCAAAGATTAATGGAGTCTCCAATCTGGGTATTTGTTCTGGCATATTCCTGCCATCTCCAGTTCCTTCCTGTGGAGACCCTTCTCCAGTAAGCTCATCTAACCTCAGACCAGAGATACCATTGTGGGTTGTGTGGTACACTTGCTATTTCCCCAAGAAGATGGAATTAATAAGTAGCTCCTTGATGATATACATGGAACTCAGCAAAGTGATTGTCTTAAATGTAGGACAATAATTAACATGTAATAAATCTCTGTTTCCACAAAGGATACTCTCATTGAAAATTTTTATGCACATATCAGGTATAGATAAACATATGTATAGGCCTCCATATACTGGATTAGAGAATAAGGTCTTTGGATAAATATTTGAGTAGAAAAACTAGAATCAAATATTTAAATATCCACCCTATTACCCATTTTCTGAAATAACCTAATTCTACCATTTTAGGTCCCCTGCAATTACTGCCACTCCCCCTCCACCCCAACACACACACATACACAGAACAGGAAGGTCAAAATACTTTCCCGATGTGATCTCAGATGAGTACTTGCCTGGATTGGTCTTCTCTGGGCTGCTCCCTTTTACCTGTAGATGCCTCCTGATAAGTGGCCATAAGGTTCTGGTGTGAGAGCTGAGCCAACATGTAAATGTGCTCTGTACATTTTTGTGCCTAGAACCTTGGAAGGTTTGGCTACATCATGAAAACATCTTTTTATCTCGCATTCTCCCTTTAAATGAACTGAATAAGGCACTCTCTCTGGAATGTGTGTGCCTGGTTACCAGAGTCCTAAGTTCTGTTGAGTTCTAATGCTAAGAAATTGAGGTTAATTCTTCAAAGTTTCATTACTTGGGCCTCTTCCTTCACTATTCTTTGGAGTGCTGACTTGTCATCTCTTTATCTGTGCTATATTATACAAAAAGAAATAACCTTTCAGCCTCTTGGGAAGTTGTCAGTGTATTGCTGCCCACTTTTGTGGAGGCTCACAGCAGGCTTGGCAGGTGTCCTGGAGAAGATGCAGATGTATATGGTAACATTAGAGCCTAATTTTCCTTGAACTAAGTTTAATCTACATTTTGAGCCTAAATTCCACCTGGAGGCAAAATCACTGGCAAGCCATTTTTGAGAGAAGTATCTGTGGTGGCCACATGATGGCAGCCTTGCCCAAACCAAGGCCAACCTGGGTGTTCTCCCTGGTTTCTGCCCCTCGCCTGAATTCCAGGCAGTGGGTGCAAAAGTCCCAAAGGCCCTTCCCAGGTGTGTATCCTTAATTGCAGCTGGACACTCTGCATTTTACAAGAAAAAAAAAAAACAGCATAACTAAATGCTCAGTGGGACCAGAGGTCACATAATACAGAGAAGACATTGTTAAGAGGGTCTCAAGGTTCTGCCTCTTCAAGAAAAAAAACATTTGGTTTTCATTGTGAGTCTAGGAAAGCTGACTCCACACTTTCTTAATTCTATAAATATATACTCACTAATCCACTAAAATGCACCTTGCTTCTCTCTGTCCTAGTTACACATGGGAGGCCTTGAGATTATCTGCTCCCTTGGATTCCTTCACCTGCAGGTGAATGCTACAGGTGTGGGGTCCTTTCTGCTCTTCTGTGCAGTGCCCTGGACCTCTACCTTTCTCTCAGGCTCCAACACCTTTGGCAGCCACCACTGGGGAGAGATGCAGAAAATACTGGAATGCAACTTGAAGACATTTCATCATTAGGCTATGATGCAATCAATTGGGTTGCATTTTCCTATTCAGTATTTTTTATATTTTATTTTATTGGTTCTTATTAATTATACATGATGTAGAATCCATTTTGATAAAATCATACAAGCATAGGATATATCTTATTCTATTTAGGAATCCCATTTTTGTGGTCGGGCATGATGGTGGAAATAACTTATGTATCTTCACATGCATACATAGGAAAATTACGTTAAATTCATTCTACCGTCTTTCCTTTCTCTGCTCCCTTCCTTTCATGCTTCTTTGGCTTATCTACTGAACTTCTCCTTTTTCCCTCCCTCCTTCATTGTGGTTTAGCCTCCAAATGTCATCAAGAGAGCTGGGGATATAGCTCAGCTGGTAGAGTGCTTGCCTCACATGCACAAGGACCTGGGTTCAATCCCCAGCACCAAACACTTAGCATGATAGTTTTCATCTCCATCAATTTACTGGAAAAAAAATAAAGCCATTCTTCTTTATGGCTGAGTAATATTCCATTATCTATATCTGATTTGTGGATTGTTGTAATATACAACAATTTATTTATCCATTCATCTGTTGATGAGCATCTAGGTTGGTTTCATAGCTTAGCTATTGTGAATTGAGCTACTATAAATACTGTAGTATGCTGATTTTTAAGTCCTTTGGATATATGCTGAGGAGTGTGATAGTTGATTAAAAAGCTTGTTTTATTCCTAGTTTTTTTATATAAATTTCCATGCTGCTTTCTACAGATGTTGCACCAATATGCATTTCAACCATTAATGTTGTGTTTCCTTTTCCCCACATTCTCCCCAAAATTTGCTATTACTTGTATACTTGATAATTGCCATGATGATTGGAGTGAGATGTAATCTAAGTGTAGTTTTAATTTGCATTTCTCTAACTCCAAAATATGTTGCCTTTTTGTGTTTTTTCTTTTCCCTTTTAACAACAGTATTCATGTCATTTTTGGGATCTATTTTGCTCTATATATGAAGTCGAAACAATATTTCTCTTGAACAATGACTGGGAAGCTTAAGGCACATGCCCATGAGTCCAGGGATGCTCAGTACCCAATTGTCCTTCCCATGATGATAAGAGAAATGGATATGGGATTAGGTGAGAGAAGAGATCCAGGGAGCAGGAAAGGAATGAAACATACTGGTACCAAAGCCACATCTTTCCCCATGAAGTATAGGTGAATGGAAACCAGACTGTGTCCTTAGATCTTGGTAAGAGGGATGGCCATTTCCCTAAAGGCCAATTCCCTAGCTAAGTGAGGCTTTGACTGGTACCAATGTGCCCAAGATGCTCCCAGCTATGGTGTGCCATGTGTCTGTGGGAGTCCCAACTTGAGATCAGTATACTCTTGGATTATCGAGGTTAAATTAATGCAGCTGTCCCTTTGGGCATGCAGGATCAGATACTGTGCTCAATGTTGGCACTGACTCTTTCATGGCAGACATGGCCCATATTCTACTAGGATTTTCTGGCCAGTGCAGGTAGCAGCCCAAACAAGGAAGTGGACCAGGGCTTTAGTTTCATCCTAGTGTTAACAAGCAGCATGTCAACTTATGGCCTTAAGCAGCACTGATGAAGGATACCCTCTTATAGGATCTTGCTGATGAGGAGTGGGCAGAAGGGAGAGAGACAGAGAAAGAGACACAGAGACCTACTGTAACCATTGCTGGTGGAAGAGTTTGGTGACTTTGAATTTCCTTACAATACTAGAGGAGGAACAAGATGTAAAGACTTCACTTGTGAATATTTACCCTACATTTTAAATTCCCTGAGGTCAGGTGAGGTCTCAACAACCCAGGCAACATTGACACATTCAGTTCAATATGAATGTCCATTACAAGCCTTAAAATTTAGGGAAAAAATTCCTCAAGACCACATGCAACACAGACAAGGTACAGGGGCAGGGAAGGTGGCAGAGTGACTCTTTGTCCAAGTGGACATGTTTATGTAATTATACGAATAGTTACATTAGGTTATTAGTACCATAACCACATTATTGTTTATGTATCGGCAAAGTTGCTTATGCTGCAGTTACATTTCACAGTTACAATATGCAATGTGCAGTTCTAAAAAAAAAAAAAAAAAAACAACGTCCGTTGTCTGAAGTTACTATTAGGCAGGCAGCTCCAGGAGCACTGGAGCTTGATGAAACATTATAGTTATCTGTCAAACAAATTCTTCTTAGCTTTGTGCCTAAGATCAAGGTTTAAACCCTCGTGAAGAGCACTGCTACAGTGGTCAGGCATCCCATGTCTTTTACATGGGAGTTTCCCCATAACCAGGCATTCTGCACCTTTTCACAGAAATGTCCCAGCAGCCAGACATTCTGTACCTTTGCACAGAAACTTCCTAGCCACCAAGCATGCCACAATCACGAAGACTATCAGAGACCCAATCCTAAATACAGAACTCCTACAGGCTAGGCATACCTGGATGAGCTTCCTAACCTGACATTGCAGGGACAGCTGTGTAGGGCATGCAGGCCAAAGTTGGGTGTCCCAGGCACCTCTGAGACTCTTCATGGGGACAGAGAGTGTATTTGGGTATTTATTTATTTATTATTACATACATGACAATAGTGGAATGTCTTACATTCATTATGACCCATTTACAGCATAAGTTTTCATAACTCTGCATATAAAGTATGTTCACGCAAAATTATTCCATTATACATGTACACTTTTTTTGCATTACAATTCTTAATACACATATATACCACAATTTTTCATATCTCTGTTTGTATATAAGATATGCTGACACCAAATTCAAATCTTCATACATATATTTTGTATAATGATGACCATCACATACCCCATCCTTACTATTTCTACACACTGCCCCAGAAGTTCACTAGCACCACTATAGTTGCATATGGGTTGAAACAGTTTGCTCAGGAAATGCAGCATCACATAGCACACTCGTAATCTCATCTCACACATGCAATTTACTATTTTTTTTTAATTTAAGCATTATCTGTATTTAACATTCAGGTGTTGCTTGTTACCATTTTTGGAACAAAAACATTGCATGTTTTAAATCATTATTCTTAAGTCTGCATAAAAGCTTGTAGAACAGTTGTACCATGGTTGATCCAGCCACTTTGCTCCTTTTGAATATTTGTATTCCTACCAGTCTTTAGCTATTACAAAAATAATCTGTAAGACGTAAATAAGAACCCATAAATAAGAACTTACTTACATAAGTAAGAACCCAGCTGGATGCAGTGGCCCACGCCTATAATGCCAGTGGCCCAGGAGGCTGAGGCAGGAGTATTGTGCATTCAAAGCCAGTCTCAGCAATGGTGAGGTTTGCTAAGCAACTCAGTGATACCCTGTCTCTAAATTAAATACATAATAGGGCTGGGGATGTGGCTCAGTGGTTGAGTGCCCCTGAGTTCAACCCCTAGTACCCTCAGCACACACAAAAAAACCCCACCACCACCAGGTTTCCCTAGATTAGTTTGAGTTGGTTTTGTCACTTGGAACCAAGAGTACTGTGCCCTGACCTCTTATTTTCCTCAATTCCCTTTATTTTGTAGTTGTGGTGTGACAGGAAATGGTACCAAGCAACACCTGAATATTAAATCTCCAAAAATGGCAAACAATCCAATTAATAATGGGACAATGAATTAAACAGACCCTTCTCAAAACAAGAAATACAAATGGCCAACAAATATATGAAAAAAAAATGTTCAACATCATTACCAATTAGGGAAATGAAAACCAAAACTGCACTGAGATTTCATTTTACACCAGTCAGAATGGCAGCGATCAAGAATATAAATAATAATAATAATATATGCTGGAGAGGATGTGGAGAAAAAGAAGGAACACTTTTACACTGTTGGTGTGAATGTAATTTAGTACAACTGCTATCAAAATGAATATGAAAACTTGTCAAAACACTAGGCATGGAACTACCACATCATCCAACTACACAACTCCTCAATATATATACTGAAGGATGAAAGTTGTCATATTACAGGGATATATTCATACCCATGTTTAGAGCAGCATAATTCAAAATCACTGAACTATGGAACCAGCCTAGAAGGGTCCATCAAATGATGAATGTATAAAGAAAATATGGTAGAGATATGCAAGGGAATTGTATTCAGCCATAAAGAAAAAAGAAATTGTGTTATTTTCAGGACAATTAATGGAACTAGAGATCATCAGGTAAGGGAAATAAGTCAAACTTACAGGGTTAATGTTTGCAGGTCATATATGAAGTTAGAGAGGAAAACAAAGCTGAAGGTGGATCTCCTAAAAATCAAAGAGATCAGTAGAGGAAAGGGACCAAAGGGTGGAAGGTGGGAAGGAAGGGAGGAATGCTGGGGATGATACTGGTCATATTATATTGCTATGTTGTGTATATTGTGTATATCTATGAATATGTAACAACAAATCCCAGCATTATGTACAACTCTAATATATCAATAAAAAATGTGGGGAAAAAAATTAAGTCCATACAAGCCTTAAGAATGACTAAATTGTGGCCATAATTTGGAGCATGACTTTTGAGAGGCCTAGAGAGTTGATTTTGCCTTCATGGGCCCATCACTATGAAAAGAAGTTTGAAAGTTACATTTTGCTCCTGGGTTGGTATGAAGATGAAAGTACTCTAGGACAGATTGTATTTATTTATTTTTCTTAGGATTCCAAAATAAAATATTTCCATGAAAAAAAGACACTCCGCCTATCATGTCCAATGGATAAATTAACTCTGAAATTTCTTGCTTTTTTGCTGTATTATATATACATTTTTGTTAGTTGACATGCATTTGTAACCAATAATTTGATGATGCAGGCAAATCATTTTTTACTAGATCTACAATGCATGTTATGATCCACATCAACTGAGGTACATTTCTTGAAGGAGTATAACAAGTAGAGCCAGGTTGTGGATTCCAGTTGATGGATTGTCAAAGCAGGGATCACTTTTGATTGGCTAATGTACTTGTGGTTTTATTAGGCTGAACAGGATAGGAGGGAGGAGGGAGGAGTACTGTTCATTTCTAGTTGGCTAATCTAAGGATGGTCTTATTGGGCCAAGCATATAACCAAATCCCGGAGACTGTAGGCTGGAAATGATCCTCTTATGAAATCCTGCTATTTGTCCAGTACAGAGGCTTTTAATTTCTGTTGGTAAATCTCTAGTATGAAACACATCACATGCAAGTTTTTGTGTAAAAGTGACGGAAATTTACATCTATCCTGTGGAGACATTTAAAACCTGGCCTCGCCGACTGTGGATGATGACCATTCTGACCTCTTTGACTATTTGGATGCTGCATTAGAAACCGAGGGCCTTTGCTGCTCAGAAACCAGATACGACTTTATCTCCTAGTGGACCTACCCACTAGAGTGCGAGGAGAATGACAGTCACAGTGTTTAGGTCTATCTTGGCTTATCTTAGCTCTATATATTGCCTTGTCCTGAAAGAGACTGAGAGAAAGGCCCTGCAAATATGGACAGTATAGCTGGAGCAAGCTCAATGTAGATCACAAGAACATTTCAAATGTTTAGGGCTTGTGCTTTCTGGGAAATTGAGACAACTAGAAAACTCCCCACTTCAAACTCCAATTCTTGTAATCAAGTCAGAAAGACTTCAGACATGTCACTCAGAGTAATAGGAAAGAGTTTATTGATGGAATAAACAGGAAAATGGGACAGTCTAAAAGGAAATAATGGGTCCTCACATAGAAAAAAAAAAAAACAGTGTGCCTTTCCTGCACTGTACTTTTATTGGGGATTCCAGAGAGGATTCCACAGATTCCAGTTCTACCATTTGAATTTGAACTGACACCTAGATGACATCAGACTGTCAAGTACCCACTGCCATTATAACTCTAGGTCACTTTGACACATAATGACTGGTTCTCATTGGATTCTTTATTTTGAGAGAGAGAGAGAGAGAGAGAGAGAGAGAGAGAGAGAGAGAGAATTTTTTTAATATTTATTTTTTAGTTTTCAGTGGACACAACATCTTTTATTTTTATTTTTATTTTTATGCAGTGCTGAGGGTTGAACCCGGTGCCCTGTGCATGCCAGGTGAGCTCGCTACCACTTGAGACACATCCCCAGCCCCTCATTGGATTCTTAACAATAAATTATTACAGATTTTATGGTTAGAAAAAATTATTTTTTGTCCCTGAGTTTTAGAATCTGATGCATGGAAAGAGTCACAAAATCTCCCTCTTCAGTGTAACTTGGTTTCCTCTTAGCAGCATTGTTTCAGTCCTGCTTTTCTCCTGCAGATAACAGATAGTTTGGTGAGGTATGAGACATACCCTGTCCACTAAAGCCAGGCAGAGCTGCACATAAATTGTTTCTTGGAAAAGAAACACAAAGTGGGCCCACATTATAGAATTATTGCCTGAACCTCATGCTCCCACCACTCACATCTGTCCCCTGTCATTTAGGAAGAAGCAGTCCAGCCTAAGTCATACTATTGCTGAGCCTGGGTTCCAAGAGTGTGCTCCTGACCAACACCAGTTTCACTAGAGGACTGGAAAGCACTGCAGTTTCACAGGCCACACCCCAGACCTTCAGTATTAGGCACAGAGTGACTCAGAAAACTTAATTTTAATGATACCTTCAAGTGCATGCTTGGGGCTGATCACTGATACCCTGGTTTGGTCTCTCCACCAAGAATAAGATCTTTTTCACAACTTTACAAAAATTCCTTCTGTGATGACCTCACTGATTGACACCCACAGCATACAGGAATCCAGAATTAACCAATTCCAGCCCAGATGGAAAGACCCTGAGATCCAAGAGGCTGGGACACCACATTTCCTAGTATTCAGGAGCTCAGTGAATCCTGTTGCAATGTCCCCTTTAAGACCCTCAACCACAACACCTATAGCTAATAGTCAAAACCCTGTAAATCTTTTGACCTTTATTTGTCTTCTGGAGATGGAAGCAATACCCAATCTATTATTTAAGAAGCTCTGAAACCCATGTCACATGAGTCTCGATCACTGTTCAGAGGACCATGAATTTCTTTTATGAAATTCTGGATCATGGTGTGCAGATCCCCAAAGTTGCCGGGTAAGACTACTAAAGGGTGAGCATGCTTTTGATGCTTTAAAGTGTTCATTGGGAAGATATCTGGAAAGGTGGGACAAGAACTAGTATTTGAATCTTGGGTCCAAGTCTAGCTCTACTCTTGACTATTGTGGGCTTTTGTCTGCTCCTGGGTCTCTTCTGTGATTCACATTTACAGCCATGGCAGAAGAGAGTGTGTGCAACTGGAATAGTGCTTGCACACTTTCTACTTCCCAAGTTCAGCAGACTTCCTCCCTTACCTCCTCTGATAGCCCTTCCTTTCCTCAGCATTAAGATGCAGAGGGACTAACAGAAAGCAGAGGGCTGGTTTCATCCTCATGACCCAGGCCCAGTGGTGCAGGCTATGGATCCAGTTGCCCTGGCCCTTTTGAGAAGCTTTACAGGTTTTGTGTTGTTGTAAGAGTGTCTTTGGTTTGTTTTAATCAGGTATGGGAGGCTCACAGAAACAGATTTTCATAGAGAGCTATGGTTTTCTATAACTAGTAGTGCAGGGCCATGTGGGAAGCACAGGGTTGGTCAGGAGGCCTAGGGTATAAAAGGTCAGGGAGAACATGGGAAAGAGGCTTTACTGTATTTGTACAGAAAGAAAAGATGAGGCAGCATAAGCAAGGTTAGCATTAGTATTTTTTTTATCATTTCAGTGTGCTCTAGGGGACAGGGGCCATCCCTGATTCTCTGGTACCCCTTCTTGCTGAAATTAGAGCAGGCAGAGAATAGACTGAGAGGGTGGGAGCCCAAGAGGGACGGGATTGGTAGTGTGGGAACTAGATTGGTTAATTTACATAATGTGAACATGATGGGGAGATGGCTGAATACCTGTAGGAGTTAGCTATTTTCAGGAGGGAATGCCTGGGTGCAGAGATACATGCCTGCAATCCAAGTGACTCAAGGGCTGAGGCAGAAAGATTGCAAGGTTAAGGTCACCCTCGGCAATTTAGTGAGACCCTGTCACACAATAAATTTCAAAAAAGAGCTAGAGATCTTGTTTAGGTGTAGATCAGCTATAGAATACTCCTGAGTGTTCAATCACCAGTACCTCCCCCCACCCAACACACACACACACACACACACACACACATACATAGCCTAGGAAGTCATGCACTTCAGGGTCAGTAAAGCACCATTGTCATAAAACAAAACAAAACAAAACAAACAAACAACAACAACAACAAAAACAGAGTCCCAACAGTAAAAAGCTTTGGCAATACAAGCATTTTATGTCCCCAGAAAGTGAGAAAGTCACTCTGCAGATTCTCCTAGCAGCCTGATCTCTGATCCCTCAGGCCAGGGCCTGTGTTTGTGGTATTCCAGGTCACATGCTTCATGAACACTAAGCAGCCTTGTAGGTGACAGAAGAACAGTAGGACTTCTTGTTTTAAAGAAGTATCTCCCAGTGTGACATAAAGTTTGGCCAGCAGAACAGAGAATTCAGTAAGTCAACAGCCTCTCCTCTGTTCCTGGAAAGGGCAGTGGCCTAGCTTTGCATGACATTGCATTTCACTGGGGCCTTTATTCTCTCTGATGGCACCTTGAAAGGGGATGTGAAGCATGGCACAGAACACTCTGGAGTGCAAAGGACCAGAAGTCAACAGGTTTTCATTGCAGCTGGCATGAGACCTTTCCAGGCCAGCAGCTTTGTCATGGGGCCATGGATTTTGATGCCTCATGTTAGTGTGTGTGTGTGTGTGTGTGTGTATACATGTGCATGAAGTGTCAAGTGCTCAGTGACTAATTGTGCATGCTTGGGACAGAGAAGGAGAAAAGAATACTTTCTGAATTGGGGGTTGCTTCTTGGGAGGAATCTTGCCTGATATTCAAGGAGCAGCATCCGGCTTGACATCCTCAACCGACCTTGAGCTGGAGAATTTGGGGAAGAATGGTAGAACTCTTGACAGAGAGAATGTAGCACCACAATCATGCCCAAATTAGTAATTCTCCTCCCTGCAGGTTTTAGCTTTCTTCTGATAATATGCTGTGTGTCTCCCTCTCCCCCCTTTTTTTGTTTCTTTCCTCCCTTACTCACTTATATGAGATAATCAATGTGCTTAAAGCACTGGGGACAAAGGGATGAACTAGAAAAGACCCAGTGCTTTCCTATGCAGCATGTATGATCTAGCCCAGGATTCCTGTGCCTCAACATAAGCAACACAAGGGACCAAACGCTGGTTTGGGTTGAGGGGCTTGTCCATCAAGATGATGTGTAGCCATCCTGTATCCTACCTATTAGATGTTCTAGGACCACTCCCTGCATTTTTTGACAATCAAAAATGCCTCTAGAGAGGCCCAGTGTCTCCTGAGCATGACCATTTTTCTGGCTGAAAACTGCTGAGCCGTGAGGCAGACAAGTAAGTCCATGCCTGCAGTGTTGTTTGCATGGATGTCTCTGCCTGCTTGGCGTTTTCTCAGGGTCTGCTACTGCTCACAGAATCTGAGGTAGTGGGACTTTCAGGGGCTGTTAATACATGCCTGTTGTGAGACAGCAATTGACCAGACACTACCAAATAAAACCCTGGTTAAGAGAGGCACCATTTTAATATGTTGGGATTATCATGGAGTTATTTCAGTGACAGCAAAAATTAGCAATAGTCAGTGGAGGTATCTGCAAATAAATTAAAGATTAAAATGGCCTTCTCTGTTACTCCCTTTCAGCCATTTTTTCACCTTGAGATAACTTCAGCATGGGAGAATAAGTGGCTTTAGTGGCAGGTCTGCATCCTGAAGTTTTTCTTCTTTTCAAATAAAACTCCAATCCCCTTTGTGTCTTTGTGGACCCTTAAAGATGAGGCAAAGTAAATAGTGTGAATGGCTTTATTTGTGCCTGATACTTGGGACAGCCTCAGCTTTTGCCAAATGTTTGATCTTTCCTGACACTTGTTGAATGCATATACGTGTGTTTCCATGGCAACTGAAGACACATACCATCCCACTACAGAATCCAGTATAATTTTATTTTCCCTGAAAAAATTCAGTTTGTGGCTGGTTATATCTGTGGATGCAGGACTAGTGATATCAATGATCGATTATAATATGAATATAGTTGACCATTAAAGAGAACAGGAGGAAATTTGAGATTCTCATGCTTTGCTACTTTCAAAGCAAAGCTGTCTTCTGAAGTGACCTCTCTTGTATTCTGAGCCACTAGAACTTGTGGTGTGACTTCTTTACCTTTCCTTCATTCTTGTGGCCACTGTTTTCCCAGGATGCTTTGCATAGAGCTTCCTGGATGTCTCTTTGTCTAGTGGTGTTGGCTGACCTTTCTTCTCTCTCTGGTCAAAAAGTGGCATTGCATTTCCAGGCTCCCTCATGATTGGGCGGTGCTAACTGATAAGGTCAGGCCAGTCTCTATGCCTGGACCATCTCACCAACACAATGGCCATTTCACCACCAATAATAAAACATTTCCCTATGCCACTGGTGTTTCGTGCCATTCAAGATGAACATTGTTTGGGTTAGCCAGAATCTCTCAGTGAAGTCCCCTTGCTGACCATCAAATGGCATGTAACATGCCTTTCAGCCCTTGGAGATTTGGGAGTTGCTTGTTTCTACAGCATCACCTGGCATACCTGGTGGTGTCATTTTTTTTGTAGCTTAATATTTACCATAATGTTACTTACTCAGAAGCAGAGAAATTGCCTTACATGAGTAATCATTCCACCTTCCTTGAGAAATTTTTTTATTACTATTAGTTTTGTGATAGTAGAAGCAAATGTGACTCCATTTTGTTTTATGACTTCATCCTGTAAAACAACCATGCCAAGTAGAAGGGTCATGACTGGGGCAAGATGTTCTTTTTCTTTTGCTATAGAAACCTTTAAGAACACGGAACTATCTAATGGGGCATTGTTTCACTAACTAGGGTAATGTGGCTCTATCTCTGTAACTGGGGTAATTGGACTAACTGTGATTGGTTAGGCTTCCCGCTGCTTGACTGCACTCTCCCGCTTCTGTAACCTGGCTTGCTTGCATTGGCTAGACCCCCGAACATCTCTTTAGTGGTTTTCAGGCTTATAAGGAGAGCCCTTGCAATTGTTCAGGGCTGATCAGGGGAACAGCTTTATGCTCTGGTCAATGGCCACTAGTGTCCTTCAATAATGGCTTGATTTGATTATATGTGAGTGGTCTGGAAGTCAGTTTATGAAACCCCGGGATGAAGCTTTAACTATAATAGTTTAATGAGGGGACAGAATGTATTTTTAATGTCAATGTTGGTATGAGTGCAGTTGTGGTCCAATAGTTTGGGCAGCTTAGTCCAGTTTTCTGATATCTGAGAATGACAAGGTAAACTTAGTGAAATCAATGCTTCCTGCCTTGAAAATGGGTATCTAATCTTGGACCACAGTATTTAGTTTCAGGACCGTGGAAAATATTGGTAATAGCCACACCTTACTGAGCACCAACTATGTGCCAGAAATTGAATATACCCTAACTTTGATAATGACTATAACTCTATAGGGTTAGCTATATAATATTTCTATTTTCAGAGGATAAAACTGAGGCACAAAGGGCTAAATTGCCTAAAGTCACCTTGCAAGTGGAGCCAAGTTTTGAACTTAAATCTAGATTGCAAAATTCCATGTTATTTCTATTGATCCAAACCAATTCTCCTTTGCAAATTTCTAGGAATGGGACAAAATTTTCCTGCAGGATATTATCCTTGAAACTGTTAGAAACTAGATATTCTGTGTTTGGTTAAATTTCACACTTTTATTCATTCATTTCATTATTCCAAAATGCACCCATTCTTATAGTCATTCAATCCTTCAGAAGGCCTTGTTGAGAATCTATTAGATTCTGAATTTTGTTTGGCACTGGACTTAGATGTGAACATGTTATGATTCCTGTTTTCATCTTTAATAGATTTATAACATTGAGGGGTGGAGCAACACACACAAACACTCACACACACATGTTAAGTGTATTTCTAGGGAAATATTGCATACTGAGGAGGTAGCTCCTGCCGAATACAGGATGTGGAATGGTAGTAGAGTGAGTTCCAGAGGTTTCTGCCTTCTATTTCTGATTGAGAATCTTAAACACAACCCCCTTCCCCCATCCCACTAAACCCACAGTCTGGGGGTAAATGCCATTATACCTGCCATGATTCTTCTTTCTTAAGGTAAGTGTCATGGCTTCAATATTCTATCCTCTTTCGTATAGGGTACTCCCTTGTTTTTGTTCTCCTCTGTCCCTGTGAAGTCATCTTTCCAATTTTTCTTACCCATCAGATTAGTGGCCCCTCCTAAAAATAGTGAGATTAAAATCCTAGGTCTTTGAAGGGCATAATCAGAATTCTTCAAATTTGGGCCTGTTACTTGCTCTTCAGAACCTGGGATTGTTTACAGAACTGTACAGCAGGGAAATGGTGAAAAGAACCCTTTGATTATGTGCTCCTAAGATGGATAATTTGAGTGGAAACAGCTCTGCAGCTCTGGGGATTAAAATAAGCACATGTCTTATGTGTGAAAAGTGTAAGCCAGAGTTGCTGTAGTCACTTCATTTTCAAAGTCCTCACAGCAAGCCATTGTATGAGTCAGAGTGTCTGTTGAGTATCTGTCAGGCCTGAGGGTAGGTGATTAACCTTATTAACTTACAGGAAAGGTGCCTCCAATGAAGGAACCCCATGATATTCACCATCCAGTTCTATGGTCTATAAGCCTTCTGTGAGGAAGCCAAAGTCAACTAGACCCACAGATTCCCCAAATGCTTACGGTGCTTCTACAAGCCAAGTCTTTGGAAATGTCTGTCTTGAAAGGAAACAAAGGCAGATTTTCCATGGTTTCTCTCAGCCTTGAAAGTGGGACATGCAAGAGGGCAAAGAAAAGATAGGAAAGGGGTATTATGATAAGAGATTTCCTGAGGAATAGAGCAAACAATTCTGTCAGGTGGTCTTAAGGATCATAACCTTGACCTGATATTAATGTTTAATCGGGTGCTTAGAGCAGAGCACTTGAGAAAAATTCTAAGAATCCACATGACTGATAAAAGTTCTCATGATGTAGGAGGCTGGTGTTGCCCAGATGGATCTGCTTATGAAGCTCCCCTTATGACCCTCTTTCTACAGAGCTATCACACTGTGCTTGCTACCTTCTACTTGTATCTGCTGCATGGTCTTGTGTGAGGTTTGCATTAGCAACAGTGGCTGTCTTGAGAGCTGCAATAGCTCCTGGGGACATCAATGCAGTATCCAGTTGCCCTTCCTTTTTTCTTCAAAGAACCTGATTTTTGTCAATTCTCCAATGGTTCAACTCTGGTAGGCAGAAAATATAACTAGAAAAATCTGCACATTGCAGTCTGTGCTAAACTGAGTCCAGGGTGAGCATATTATCTACTCAGGTGCAATGAGAAAGGTCCTGAAAGTCTCTGGATGTTGGTGGGGTTCTATGTTCTTCGAGGTGAGAGTAGTTTACCTGCTTGCCCAACTGGATAGTGCAGCACACCTGTTAGATGTGAGGCTGCTTCTGACAACTCTTGTTGGACCTCCAGGGCACCAGAATTATTGCAAAGTTAAGACAATTGTTGACAGAATACTATCTTTTGAGATGATGTTGGGTTGACAGATCAATACCCTCCTGGGATGCCTTGTAATGGTGGTAATCAAATTCTGTATTTAAAACCAGATGTTATTGGGTTTTCTGTTCCGTATAAACTAGACCCCTGAGACACAGCTTATATGCTTCTGTCTCATTGAATCATATCCTAGAATACTATTTGAAAGGTTAATTGACCTCCCTGTGAGAAAGGGATAGTTGTGCAAAGAAAAGATTTATTGTGCCTACGGATGTAATCCTGGGGCATTATGCCTGAGGCAGAACCTTGGTCTTCCCTCCTAAGAGGATAGTAAGTGATATTTCATGTTAATAGCATCTGAGGCCCCTATCTAGTGAGTGGCTGCTTCTACATAAATTCTCTCAGATTTCCCACCATGCTTTCCTTGTATGCACCAGCAGATTCAGGGAATGTTCATAGATGCTGGAGTTAGACAGCCTGGCACTGAAGTGTGGCCTTAGGCATGAAACTTGACTTCTCTCAGCCCCTGCTCATTTTTGATCTTCAGAAGGTAACCATGAGAAATACATAGCCAAGAGAGAGTCTAACCAATCATAAGCACTCCTTAAATGCCAGTTTTCTTCACTGTCCTCCATATTATAGTCATAAGGTTAAGAGAAAAAATTACCTGATTTGAGAGATTCACACACATGACAAACATTGGACATTGTCACTCTGGCTAGTCTATCTCCCCCTCACATTATCCAGAAAGTTGAGCTGTCTCAAAAAGTAGTCATGGGACTTCTGTGTATCACTTCTAATTACATTATTCAGGAGTGCAATGAAGTCCCAGGTGACTAAATCTTGTGGCATTGGATGCATACATATAACCCCAAGTCTGGTTGGTTGACATTTCAACATCTATAACCCAGTTTTAAGACCTGCATGAGTTTAATCCTGCCAAGAAAATAGTACTAATTATTGTCCATGAGTTCAATGTCATTGTTGGATCAGGTTAAACCAGTGTTTTGGACTGGCATACTTACCAATTTTACAGTTGGCCAGGAAGCAGCTTTTGCACGGTTTATAGAGAACTTGTTTCTCCTTCAAAAAGCCCTCATGGCCACCCACTGGAAACAAGGCTCCATCTCAACACATGTGGGACATACTGTCAAGTAAGGAAAGCACCAACAACCCAGAAAGCACCAGGGCATCTAGTAGAAGCTACGGCTGACCTAATGCATGCCACAGTCTGGCTGGGCACAAATGCCGCAGTCTGGCTGGGCACACAATCACGAGCCACCACACAGCTTGTAGATTCAAACAGCAACTCTTTATTCCCGAACTCACACCAGCCGTCTACAATCACGTTCTGGGGAAATCCACGTTCTCTGCCCAAATCCACGTTCTCTGCCCAAATCCACGTTCTCTGCCCAAATCCACCTCCACTGGGCTTCTAGGGTCCAGAGCACCAAAGAATTTCTGTTGGTTCATAATTCACACCTAGGTTCTCCTCCTTGCCCTTGTAACCATCAACCCCCTGCTGGACAGCCCATTTCCTACCCAATGCAGTTCTGTTTTTTAGAGCTTGGGTCCATTTATGTAGTAGAACACTATGATGAGTAATAGAATTATTATATGATTATACTCAATTAACTTCAACTAACCCTTGAAATTTCCCTAATATTAGCCATTGACCTTCTTTGAACTGCTAAATAGTGTTCTTTGAATTTATTCTGGAATGAACTGATTTTGGTGTGCTAATTTGTATTCTGTGGGGGCAGGTGTTATATCTGGGAATTCAGGGCAGAAAATGATGACCAGTACTAGGGTTCTGAGAACTGATGGGGGTTGTTTGGGGAGACACTGGCAATTGACTCAGGCAGCCTATGACTCTCATGTGAATTAGTCCATGAAGTGCTGGTGAGAGCATTGAGAGTAATTTTTATCTGGACTCAGGCAAGTTTGGTCATGTCTTCAACTTTGAACTTGGAGTCTGTTGTGAGCACTGAATTGTATGCTCTTAAAATTAATATGTTGCATGCCAGGTTAAGGTGGGGCATGCCTGTAATCCCAGTGGCTTGGGAAGCTGACACAGGAGGATATTGAGTTCAAACCAATCTCAGCAATTTAGTAAGGCCATCATCAATTTAGGGAATCATACACCCTCAAAAGGGTCTGCTGAACCTTGGGAGGGCCTTTATTTTTATACATTTTTTTGAAGGTGTTTTTTTGAGATGGTTAATGGATAGCCTCAAGGCCTGAAAATTCTATGGTTTACATAATTTTCAAGAGTTACAATCTTTTCTAACATATATTGATTACTTAAGATATTGAGTACATTGTTTAAAATATTTTTCTCTAACCTTTGCCAATCATGATTAACCTTTTACATTTTTACCTCAATCACTAGGTGCTAGACTATGCCTCTAGAATATATATCTTCTTCCTACCTATTATTAACTTTTAACTTTAAAGCATATCTATGGTTATTTCATTAACCTTTAACTTTAAAGCATACCTATGACTACTGGTAAGCTTTCTTGCTTCTAATCTAAGTCCCACTAAAACACACTTAAAATACTGAAAGCCTGTTACTCTGAAATGCCTCTAAAACATATCTTTGTTAATTTTACATTATTCTGTTTTTAATCTCCAAGGTAATTTCCTTTTTTTTCATATAACCTATACTGCTTTCTTAAAGAATTTCTTTGATCTTTGGTTAAGAACCACAAGTCTTTTTTTTTTTAATTTTTATTGTTGGTTGTTCAAAACATTACATAGTTCTTGATATATCATATTTCACACTTTGATTCAGTGGTTATGACTCCCCTTCACCCATAACAGATTGCAGAATCACATCAGTTACACATCCATTGATTTACATATTGCCATACTAGTGTCTGTTGTGTTCTGCTGCCTTTCCTATCCTCTACTATCCCCCCTCCCCTCCCCTCCCCTCTCTCTCTCTACCCCCTTACTGCATTCATTTCTCCCCTGTATTATTTTCCCTTCCCCTCACTTCCTCTTGTATGTACTTTTGTATAACCCTGAGGGTCTCCTTCCATTTCCATGCAATTTCCCTTCTCTCTCCCTTTCCCTCCCACCTCTCATCCCTGTTTAATGTTAATCTTCTTCTCATGCTCTTCGTCCCTACTCTGTTCTTAGTTACTCTCCTTATATCAAAGAAGACATTTGGCATTTGTTTTTTAGGGATTGGCTAGCTTCACTTAGCATAATCTGCTCTAATGCCATCCATTTCCCTGTAAATTCTATGATTTTGTCATTTTTTAATGCAGAGTAATACTCCATTGTGTATAAATGCCACATTTTTTTTTATCCATTCATCTATTGAAGGGCATCTAGGTTGGTTCCACAGTCTTGCTATTGTGAATTGTGCTGCTATGAACATCGATGTAGCAGTGTCCCTGTAGCATGCTCTTTTTAGGTCTTTAGGGAATAGACCGAGAAGGGGAATAGCTGGGTCAAATGGTGGCTCCATTCCCAGCTTTCCAAGAAATCTCCATACTGCTTTCCAAATTGGCTGCACCAATTTGCAGTCCCACCAGCAATGTACAAGTGTACCCTTTTCCCCACATCCTCGCCAGCACTTGTTGTTGTTTGACTTCATAATGGCTGCCAATCTTACTGGAGTGAGATGGTATCTTAGGGTGGTTTTGATTTGCATTTCTCTGACTGCTAGAGATGTTGAGCATTTTTTCATGTACTTGTTGATTGATTGTATGTCCTCCTCTGAGAAGTGTCTGTTCAGGTCCTTGGCCCATTTGTTGATTGGGTTGTTTGTTCTCTTATTGTCTAATTTTTTGAGTTCTTTGTATACTCTGGATATTAGGGCTCTATCTGAAGTGTGAGGAGTAAAGATTTGTTCCCAGGATGTAGGCTCCCTATTTACCTCTCTTATTGTTTCTTTTGCTGAGAAAAACTTTTTAGTTTGAGTAAGTCCCATTTGTTGATTCTAGTTATTAACTTTTGTGCTATGGGTGTCCTATTGAGGAATTTGGAGCCCGACCCCACAGACTGTAGATCGTAGCCAACTTTTTCTTCTATCAGACGGCGCTGTCTCTGATTTGATATCAAGCTCCTTGATCCATTTTGAATTCACTTTTGTGCATGGCGAGAGAAAGGGATTCAGTTTCATTTTGTTGCATATGGATTTCCAGTTTTCCCAGCACCATTTGTTGAAGATGCTATCCTTCCTCCATTGCATGCTTTTAGCCCCTTTATCAAATATAAGATAGTTGTAGTTTTGTGGATTGGTTTCTGTGTCCTCTATTCTGTACCATTGGTCCACCCGCCTGTTTTGGTACCAGTACCATGCTGTTTTTGTTACTATTGCTCTGTAGTATAGTTTGAAGTCTGGTATCGCTATACCGCCTGATTCACACTTCCTGCTTAGCATTGTTTTTGCTATTCTGGGTCTTTTATTTTTCCATATGAATTTCATGATTGCTTTCTCTATTTCTACAAGAAATGCCGTTGGGATTTTGATTGGCATTGCATTAAACCTATAGAGAACTTTTGGTAATATCGCCATTTTGATGATGTTAGTTCTGCCTATCCATGAACAGGGTATATTTTTCCATCTTCTAAGATCTTCTTCTATTTCTCTCTTTAGGGTTCTGTAGTTTTCATTGTATAAGTCTTTCACCTCTTTTGTTAGGTTGATTCCCAAGTATTTTATTTTTTTTGAAGATATTGTGAATGGAGTGGTTGTCCTCATTTCCATTTCAGAGGATTTGTCGCTGATATACAGGAATGCCTTTGATTTATGCGTGTTGATTTTATATCCTGCCACTTTGCTGAATTCATTTATTAGCTCTAATAGTTTCTTTGTAGAGCCTTTTGGGTCTGCTAGGTATAGAATCATGTCATCTGCAAATAGTGATAATTTAAGTTCTTCTTTTCCTATTTTTATGCCTTTAATTTCTTTCGTCTGTCTAATTGCTCTGGCCAGTGTTTCGAGAACTATGTTGAACAGAAGTGGAGAGAGAGGGCATCCCTGTCTTGTTCCAGATTTTAGAGGGAATGCCTTCAATTTTTCTCCATTCAGAATGATGCTAGCCTGAGGCTTAGCATAGATTGCTTTTACAATATTGAGGTATGTTCCTGTTATCCCTAGTTTTTCTAGAGTTTTGAACATAAAGGGATGCTGTACTTTGTCGAATGCTTTTTCCGCATCTATCGAGATGATCATATGGTTCTTATTTTTAAGTCTATTGATGTGGTGAATAACATTTATTGATTTCCGTATATTGAACCAGCCTTGCATCCCAGGGATGAATCCTACTTGATCATGGTGCACAATTTTTTTGATATGTTTTTTTATCCGATTCGCCAGAATTTTATTGAGGATTTTTGCCTCTAGGTTCATTAGAGATATTGGTCTGTAGTTTTCTTTCTTTGAAGTGTCTTTGTCTGGTGTAGGAATCAGGGTGATGTTGGCCTCGTAGAATGAATTTGGAAGTTCTCCCTCTTTTTCAATTTCCTGAAATAGCTTGAAAAGTATTGGTATTAGTTCCTCTTTAAAGGTTTTGTAAAACTCTGCTGTATACCCATAGGATCCTGGGCTTTTCTTAATTGGTAGTGTTTTGATGGTTTCTTCTATTTCCTCAATTGATATTGGTCTGTTTAGGTTGTCTATATCCTCCTTAGTCAATCTGGGCAGATCATATGACTTAAGAAATTTATCGATGCCTTCACTATCTTCTATTTTATTGGAGTATAATGATTCAAAATAATTTCTGATTATCTTCTGTATTTCTGAAGTGTCTGTTGTGATATTGCCTTTTTCATCCCGTATGCTAGTAATTTGAGTTCTCTCTCTTCTTCTCTTCGCTAGCATGGCTAAGGGTCTGTCGATTTTGTTTATTTTTTCAAAGAACCAACTTTTAGTTTTGTCAATTTTTTCAATTGTTTCTTTTGTTTCGATTTCATTAATTTCAGCTCTGATTTCAATTTTTTCTTGCCTTCTACTTCTTTTGCTGTTGTTTTCCTCTTCTTTTTCTAGGATTTTGAGATGAAGTATGAGATCATTTATTTGTTGGTTTTTCCTTTTTTTGAGGAATGACCTCCAGGGGATGAATTTCCCTCTTAAAACTGCTTTCAATGTGTCCCATAGATTCCGATATGTTGTGTCTGTGTTTTCATTTATCTCTAAGAATTTTTTAATTTCCTTCTTGATGTCTTCTATAACCCATTGATCATTCAGTAACCTATTTTTCATTCTCCAAGTGATGCATGATTTTTCCTTCCTTCTTTTATCTTTGATTTTCAGTTTCATTCCATTATGATCAGATATCATGCCTGATATTTTCTCTACTCCTTTATATTGTCTAAGAGTTGCCCTGTGACATAATATATGATCTATTTTTGAGAAGTATCCATGTGTTGCTGAGGAAAAAGTGTAACTGCTTGATGTTGGGTGGTATATTCTATATATGTCAATTAAGTCTAGGTTATTAATTGTGCTATTGAGCTCTATAGTTTCCTTATTCAACTTTTGTTTGGAAGATCTGTCCAGTGGTGAGAGAGGTGTGTTGAAGTCTCCCATTATTATTGTATGGTGGTCTATTAGACTCTTGAACTTGAGAAGAGTTTGTTTGATGAACATAGCTGCAGCATTGTTTGGGGTATATATATATATATATATTTATGATTGTTATGTCTTGTTGGTGTATGGTTCCCTTGAGCAGTATGTAGTGTCCCTCTTTATCCCTTTTGATTAACTTTGGCTTGAAATCTATTTTATTTGATATGAGTATGGACACTCCTGCTTGTTTCCGAAGTCCGTATGCATGATATGATTTTTCCCAACATTTCACCTTCAGTCTATGTATGTCTTTTCCTATCAAAAGAGTCTCCTGTAGGCAGCAGATTGTTGGGTCTTGTTTTGTGATCCATTCTACTAGCCTGTGTCTCTTAATTGGTGAGTTTAAGCCACTAACATTTAGGGTTATTATTGAGATATGGGTTGTTCTTCCAGCCATATTTGTTTATTTATGTTACTAAATATGGTTTGTTTTCCTCTTTGATTATCCCCCCCTTTAATGTCCTACCTCCTACTGTTGGTTTTCATTGTTATTTTCCATTTCCTCTTCCTGTAATGTTTTGCCAAGGATATTTTGAAGAGATGGTTTTCTAGCTGCAAATTCTTTTAACTTTTGTTTATCGTGGAAGGTTTTAATTTCATCTTCCAATCTGAAGCTTAATTTCGCTGGATACACAATTCTTGGTTGGAACCCATTTTCTTTCAGTATTTGAAAAACGTTATTCCAGGATCTTCTAGCTTTCAGAGTCTGTGTTGAAAGATCAGCTGTTATCCTGATTGGTTTACCCCTAAATGTAATCTGTTTCCTTTCCCTTGTAGCTTTTAAAATTCTCTCCTTATTCTGTATGTTGGGCATCTTCATTATAATGTGTCTAGGTGTGGATCTATTATGATTTTGCACATTCGGGGTCCTGTAGGCTTCTAGGACTGGGATTCTGTCTCATTCTTCAAGTCTGGGAAGATTTCTCGTATTATTTCATTGAATAGATTGCTCATTCCTTTGGTTTGGACCTCTATATCTTCCTGTATCCCAATGACTCTTAAGTTTGGTCTCTTTATGTTATCCCATATTTCTTGGATGTTCTGCTCATGGTTTCTTAACAGTCTTGCTGAGCTGTCTATGTTCTTTTCAAGTTGAAATACTTTGTCTTCATTGTCTGATGTTCTATTTTCTAAGTGTTCTACTCTGCTGGTAGTATTCTCAATTGAGTTTTTAAGTTGGTTTATTGGTTCCTGCATTTCCAGGATTTCTGTTTGTTATTTTTTACAACCTCTATTTCTCTGTTTAGTTGATCTTTTGTTTCTTGGATTTGTTTATGTAATTCATTGTCGAAGTGATCTTTCATTGTCTGATTTTGCTGTCTAATGTCTTCCTTGAGACTCCAGATCATCTGAAGCATGTATATCCTGAGTTTTTTATCTGACATTCCATCTGCTGCAGCTATTACCTCTTCTAAAGTTCTGTTGATATGCATTGCTTGTGGTCCTTTCTTTCCTTGTCTTTTCATATTGCTCGCGTTTCTTTCTGCTTGGTGAAACTGTTGTGTTTTTGAAATTTCCCCCCTATATATTTATATTGCTCTTGTATAGTTGAAAAGTCTCCCTTGCAGGGGCGGGGGGTGGCAGTGCTGCTCCTCCAATTGGGGTGATCTATCTACCATGCTGACGGGCCGCTGGGCCTGTTCTGCCAATTGGTCGCAGGTCTGCCTACCATGCAGGCGCTGGAAGCGGCTCTGCTCTGCCCCTCCTCCAATTGGGGTGTCTGACTACCACGCCGGCAGGTCGCTGGGCATGTTCTGGGCGTGGGCGAAGGCTGTGCTCTGCCCCTACTCCAATTGGGGTGACGTGTGGACCACGCCGGCAGGTTTCTGGGCCTGATCCGCCGGTAGGTTGCAGGTCTGCCTACCTTGCATCGCGGGCGGCGGCTCTGCTTTGCCCTTCTTCCAATTGGTGTGACATGTCTACCACACGTGCGGACCGCTGGGCCTGTACTTCCGGTCGGCTGCAGGTCTGCCTACCTTGTGGGTGCAGGCAGCGGCTCTGCTCTGCCCCTACTCCAAATGGGGTGATGTGTCTGCCGCGTCAGCAGGCCGCTGGGCCTGTTTCAGACCCCCAAGTCTTATATCTTTGTAATCTTTAACTAAAGGGCAGGTCCTACACCTCAACCCATTTGCCATTACTATGAACTATGTATTTTCCATTTTCATCATAAATTTCTGTGTGAGGCAAAGAAGGGTCTGTTAGTGGGGGGGAATGTATTTTTATTAGCCTCTTGTCCTGGAGGGGAATACCATAATCTTCTTTTAAGTAAGCAAGCTACATACCATGGTATTTGTACTGTTGGCACAGCAATTGCTTTTCCTATAACTAGGCTGTTACATAGGTTGTGGCTTTAGAATGGGGGGCTTAATGTAAATTGTTAACTTTGGGATACAAATTTCTTGTTGCTTAGGCTTTTCTCAGGAACCTTGATTTGCAGTCTTTTCCCTGTGAATTTCTTGAGGAATAACACTACATTTGTATCTTGAGAGATATTGAAACACACCTTGGAGCAGTCTTAATTGTGTCCTTATTCTCATTCTGAGAATTTTTCTAAAGTCACAGGCAACATTTACTTTTATTATAGACCAACATATGCCCTGTTATACATATCATGAGTATCATAAGCAAAACACTTAACATTCCCCATGCTATTGGTTTCCAGATGGTGTGGTCCTTGCCACAGCATCCCCCTCACTGTGACCCTGTCAGACAGTGAGTGCAGAAACACTTTCACCATTAGTGAGATCCTGTCTCTAAATAAAAACAAACACAAAAAAAGGGCTGAGGATATGGATTAGTTTTTAAGTGCCCCTGGATTCAATCTTTAAATATTTAGGTTGAGCCTGGTGCAGTAGCACATGCCTTTAATTCAAGTGGATCAAGAGGCTGAGGCAGGAGAATCAAGTTCAAAACCAGGCTCAATATATATATATATATATATATATATATATATATGTATGTATGTTGGGAAAATTGCTCAGTGGTTAGTGCCCCTGGGTTTATTCCCTGGTTTAAAAAAAAGTCATACTTTGACTTCTGAACACTCATCATCTCAAAAGATAGCTGTGTTGAAGGTGAGGGCTTTAAGAAATTAATGCTAAATAGTTGAACTCTATTCCAATATGACTCGTGTCCTTCTAAGAAGAGAGAGTTTGGGCACAGACATGTACAGAAGACATGAAGACACAGGGAGAAGTAAAAGGGGCCATGTAGAAGCCAGGGAGATGCCTCCCCAATAAATTCTTGGCTTTGGAGTCCAAGCTTTCAGAAGAGTAGGAAAATAAATTTTAGTTGCTTGAACAGCTCAGATTGTGGTGATTTCTTAAGGCAGCCCTAGTTCATAAGTAAAATATACCTCCCTCTTTACCTCTCTGTGAACCTTAACGGATAGGCTGAGTGTTTATGGCAGAGGAGGGAGAAAGGAACCCTCAGACTGATTTTGAACAGAAAGATGAACTGTGAGTAAAGTGGCCCTTGGCTTATAGCAGGGAGGCCAGCCCCTAATGTCCAATAATGATTAGAAAAAATGGCTAAGGATTGGCAAGGTGGTCAGTGGCCCCTCTTGCTCCCTCACAGTATGCCAGAGATGATCAGAATGTGCCTTCAAAGGGTTGTGAGAAGCAATTAAGTTCACTGAACTTGCAGCTGCCTGGAAAAAGGCAGCACCAAGTATGATCAGTTTTATTCATTGACTGTGGCTGTATAAAGATGGGCGCACACTTGGTGGTTTCAAATGACCCATTTATGTCACCCATCATATAAAGGGTTGATCATCGATGGATTCAAACAACCTACCATGTGTCACAAATATTTGAAAAAATATGCCTCTCTGCTAAACATATACCCACTTTTTTCTTGTCAGTATCCCATAAACCATATAGTATTAAACTATTTGCATGTAATATATGTCATATTATTTATTATAATGAGTTCAGAAATGATTTAAATATATATGGGAGGACCTATATAAATATTATGTAAACACTATGTTACTTTATATAAGCAACTTGAGCATCTGTGAATTTTGGTGACTTAAGTGGGTCCTGAAATCAATTTCCTGAGGATTCTGAGGGGGAACGATGCTGTAGCTCAGAAGTCTGGGTGTGTCATGGATGGACTGTCTGCTCAGGCACTTTGCCAGGCAGCCTCCCTGCATGTGGGAAAAGTCACCTTCTGTGCTCTGTACCTAGTGTTTGCTGACTTTCACTGGGGAGTGCACTTATCTCCTAAAGAACACCCACATTTCTTGCCACATGTGGCCCCCTCCATCTTCAAAGCTCTGAATCTCTTCATACTTGGAATATTTTTTGCTGAGAAGAGCACAGTCCCCTCAAATGTCCAGAGGAATAGGCCAGTCTCACACTGGACAATTTCCTTCCTTAAGGTCAGCTGTTCAGGGACCTTAATACTTCTATGAAATTCCTTCCTCATAGCACCTAGATCAGTGTTGGATTAATTTTGTGGGAGAAGAAGTGGAAACCAGGGAGAAGGAAGCTCAAGATGATTTGTCTCTTCATTGTCACAGCAATTTCTGTCCTATGGCACCCACTCTGCTGTTTGGGGAGCTCATCTCAGCAGAGTGCTGCTTACCTCTGAATATTTTCTCCACAACAAGGTTTGTGGTGACACAAACCATGAGGGAGTAAGTCTCTTTAGCTCTTGCCTTAGTCTCTTTTACATTGCTATGACTGAATTTCAGAGATAGACAAGGAAATTTCTACAGAATAGAGGTTTTCTTAGCTTACAGAACAAGAGGATGGAAAGCCCAAGTTCCAGGGGTCAGCAAATGGTGAGGCCTTCATGCTGTTTCATGCCACAGCAGAAGAACAGGAAGTTCAGGGAAAAGAGAAAGGGGGAGGAACAGGAATTGCTTTATAAGAAATCACTCTCAAGATAATGAAACCACAATGAAGCCACCTCTACATACTGTCACATTGGACAACCAAATTTCACATGAGTTTTTCAGCGGATACTGTAGCTGACATTTCTGCCAACTTAATGGGAAAAGATTTATATATTGCCTGATTTTAATACCAGCCATTTTCCTCTCTCTTGATTATATTGTCCATTCCTGGTAAATTAGGCCACCTCTCTCTCCTTTAATACCCCATGCTGAGTGATTTCAATTGCCATGTTTGGCCCCCAGTACCCTGCAATTGGATTAGCCATGGGTGTCACCTCAGGAACAAGTTCTTTGGAGTAGGAAGGAGCCCTTGGCTGGGAGTCAGTGGCCACAGACCACCATTCTCATTAGCTCCCAGGTATTAACCCCTTGACCTCACTATTATAAAGAGGATACAATGAACAAAACTTTTACAAATGCTGTAAGAACTTAAAAAAAAAAAAAAAGGACGAAACACATTTTGTGCATTGTAGAACTTCAAATAGTTTTTAAATAATAGTTTCAACCATGTGCCCTTTTAGTCATCTAATAAATATACTTTACAGGTTGGATTAGAGGAAACCAGGGAACTTAAAAGTCCTAAAATAGACTTCATACTTGCTGCATCAGTCAATGTCTCTTTGCCAGGAAAGACCCTATCATCTGCATAAATTTTAACAATCTTCCAGATTATTTTCTTTTTCTGTACTAAGTCTGCAATCTTCCCTAAATTGATGCTGAAGCATCAAGTTGGCTTATGGATGAAGTTGGAGAAATTTTCAATTCTCCATCTTATGGATGGGAGAGTGTGCTGCAGGTTGGGTCTGGTCCAGCTTCTCTCCTTCAGATTGTTTGGGCACTGGTTAGAAATAGTCCACTGTGTGCTAAAATGCAAGGTCCCTAAGCAGGCTTCTCACTGATCTGTTTGATGCTCCACTTTGAGGGAAAGCTTTGCAAGCGGATCATGGAAGTCAGCCCCTGTGGTAATGCCCTATTTCTTGGGGGACTCCAGGACCCTCCTGGCTCTGGCCAGGCAGGATACACAGGTTCTCACTCATTTCTGCCTCCACCATTTGTTCTCTACAAGCTGAGTACATATGGCCCCAGACTGCTGTGTTGACCCCATCTCCATTTTCTGTCTGGTGTTTCAACTTGTCAACAAAGATTTCCACAGGGTTTCCCCACACTTCAGAAAGGTTATATTACACCAGTGATGTGTTTTTTGCCATTTTGAGTATAGCTGTATGGCCAGGGCCATAACTGTACCCTGTCCCTGCTTGGAGAAGATAGAAGTATTTACTTTTTTTAATGGCCCTGGATGTTCAGCTGATGAATTTACATGAAATAGGAACTAAGCTCAACAGTTATAAGAATACATCTCTGTCTTAAGAAAAGCTCAGGGTTGACTTCCTTTTCTACAACACACGGCACATCACAGCCTGATTTATATAAAAAAGGAGTTTAATAAATTTGCTGACAGATTCACTGGGGAAAAGATAGTCTAGGTGTGCTTTCTGCGATTGTACAATAAGCCCCATTATTCCTGTCTGGAGTCAATGGCATGCAATGAATACTTTGGCATTAATCCTGAAAGTGCATTTGACAGAGGGCTTTTCCATTGTCTTGTCTCTGATACTTCATCACATATATCTTTGCCTCATTTCTTCTTGATTTACCCCTGGTGCAGCTGGTGGATCTTTCTAACAGTCCCTGGATCTCCATTTTGAAAAATGACATTTGGGGGCTGGGGATGTGGCTCAAGCGGTAGCACGCTTGCCTAGCATGCATGCAGCCTGGGTTCAATCCTCAGTACCACATACAAATAGAGATGTTGTGTCCGCCAAAAACCAAAACTAAAAATAAATATTAAAATTCTCTCTCTCTCTTTCTCTCTCTCTCTCTAAAAAAAAAAAAAAAAAAAGAAAGTAACATTAGTTCCCAGAAGACAGGATTTTATTTCTCTTTCTTCTTCTTCTTCTTCTTTTCTTTTTCTTTTTGTGTGGTGCTGGGGATTGAACTCAGGGACTTGTGCATGCAAGGTAATCACTCTACCAATTGAGCTATATCCCCAGCACTTCATTTTTCTTTCTAGGTGAATAATATTTATTACCATGTTTGCTTCTTCTACTCATTCATTTATGGGTGGGTAGACGGATTCCATATCCTAGGTGTTTTGAATAATGCTGTAAATATTGGGTGTATAAGAACATCTTATTGAAAAATATTTATTTATGTATATATGTATCTTTAGTTTTAGGTGGACACATTATTTTGTTTTTATGTGGTGCTGAGGATCGAACCCAGTGCCTCATGCATGCTAGGCGAGCACTCTACCACAACCCCAGCCCAAGAACATGTTTGATATGCTGATTTTATTTCCTTTTTTGTACTGGAGATGGACCCCAGCGCCTTAAGTGAGGTAAGCAAGTGCTTTATTGCTGAGCTATATCCACAGCCAATTCTATTTCTTTTGGATTTATAACCAGATGTGGAACTGATAAATCATATCATGGATCTATTTTTAGTTTTTGGAGAAATTTCCATATTCTTCAACACAATGTCTGATTTCATTCTGACCACAAGCATATGACACTTATTTTATTTACACCATCTCACCGGCATTTGTTACTTTTTCTTTTTTTAAATAATATTCATTCCAACTGGGATTAGATATTTCATTTTAGTTTTGATTCAGATTTTCCTGAACTAGGTGGCTAGTGATAGTAACATGCATTTTTCCACATAACTTATTGATCATGCATTTCTTCTTTTGATAAGTGTCTATTAAAATCATTTGCCCATTTGTCAATTGGATTACATATTTATGTTGGTTGTAAAGCATTTTGAAGTGTGTGTGTGTGTGTGTGTGTGTACAAATATAGATATATGTGTTCATATATAGATATTTTGGATATTAAATCTTTTTTTGAATCACTAGTTGACTAACACTGTCTCCCATTCTGTAGGTTGTCTCTTAACTCTGTTAAACGTATCTTTTGCTGTGCAGAAACTTTTTAGTGTGATATAATACTATTTGTCTGTTTTTGCTTTTAGTATATTCCCCCATAAATCTTTGCCATGCTGATGTCTTGAAGCCTCACCCACAATTTTGCCTGTCTGCAGTTTCCCCTATGTAGATAAATGGGCATTCCTTTGAAGGAGCAGTGTAGAGCAATCTCTCAGAAAAGGAGGTGTTACTGCATCCATGTGAACTGTGCTGATGCTTAGGACTGCATGGGCACTTGTTGGGCTCCAGGCCTCAAAGAGCAAAAGACCAGGATTCCCTGGAGAGTTCTGGTCAGTGAGGCTTCAGCTGTTTGCATTTTGAGCTTCACACCCAGAGGTCTCTTTACTCCGTCTTGGTGCCTCATGACAATTGGCCTGGCACTGTGACCCCTTGCCCATGAGTCCTGGAGGGGTAGTTCTCTGAGAATTAACAGCACAGCATCTCCTCAATTCATGCCTTTACACATGGAGAAGAAATTTTCATTACACTGATGAGTCAGAACATCTTAATTATTATTAACCCAAACACCACAGTTAAGCAGGTAAGATTTAGGGAATTCCACTCTCATGTTCAAGATTGCTCTTTGACTAGCTATAGTCTGCAGAGGCAAGTAGAGAAAATTCTATAAAATGGAACTTTTTTACTAACTCTGTCAAACACACACATTAATCAGTTAAAATGAGCTATGCAATTAGAATAAGATTTTTTAAAGTCTCTTCCTTTTTATTAGGTGTACTCAAAGAACAAATTAGAAAGAAATATTAAGGCTGTGGGTATTGATTACAGGAATGCCATTTTCCTAGGATGTTCAAAGTGTTGAAAAAAAATGATAAATAAATAAACTTAAGTCAGAATATAAAACACAACAGAACCACATACACAAACTTATACTTTAAAACAGGGAATAATATGGCTTAAAACAAAATTCTGGATATGAATTTCCACTTTGAATTTGTGGGTGTGCTGCCAAGATATTGGGTATTTGAACTACAGATAAACAGTTTATAATCCAGAGAAAGTTTAATCACTCAATTCCTAAGAATCTTAAATGATGATTGTAATATGCCATTTTTTTTTTAAATTGACATGATAATTTTTTAAATTGACATAATAATTATACACATTTATGAGTTACAATGTGAGGTTTTGATTCATGTGTATTTTTAGTAGTGATCAACCAGGATAATTAGCATATCCATCATATTAAAATTTTATCCTTAATTTATGCCATTTACATTCAAAACCCCTCTTCTAGCTACTTTGAAATATAAAATGCATTATGATTAATTATAATTTGCAGAGTAACAGCAGGCAATTTCGAAAAGAATTCCCTCTAGAAAGTTATTTTATTATTCATTTTTTGTATATATGTCCTTAAAAAAGGATAACCAGAGAGATGATTGTCCCAGCCTGAACACTTTCAGAGTGAAAGGGAAATTTATTAATAATTAAGCTGAGGCCATAGTCTTCAACTGGCAATTAGGGGTGAACTTTCTGGAAACTAAATGTCAGCATCATTGTGGCCTTTTCTGTATTGGTTTCACCTACATTGCTCTGGTGCTTCCTTTTGGTGCTCTCTGAACTACAACAACAAAAACCTCAATAGTTATGAAGAGAGGCATAACTGTGATATTTGTACCCTTATTAACTGTGGGAAATAAAAGCAAGATTTTTGACCTCATCTGCCTTGTTTTCCTCCTTTTTCACCAGGGTTTGCTATAAAGTATAAAGAGCATAGTAAAGCATTTAGTACTTTATAGCATTTTGGAAAGCACTCAATAACTATAGCAATTATCATTTTAAAAATTTTTTAAATGATGCAATTGTTCAGACTTACACACAGCAAAAATTAAGTCTGAGTGACCCCAAGCCCTAGTTTATTTTTCTTCTTCTTTTTCTCCTCTTTCTCCTTGTCTTTCTCCTTGTTCTTCTTCTTCTTCTTATAATGGGGATTAAACTAAGGGTCCACATCCCCAAATATTTTCATTTTGAGTCAGGATATTGCTAAGTTACTTAGAGCCTTGCTAAGTTGCTGAGGCTGGTTTTGAACCTGTGATCCTCCTGCTTCAGCCTCCCTAGTCACTGGAATGACAGGTGTGCACCACTATGACCAGCTGAAGACTCAGTCTTGCAGAAGCCTGGGAGAACCAGAAGTACCGAAGTAAGATCTTCTCATACTTTATGAACTGTTAAAACCATCATTCCTTGGGAAGAAGCACCTTGAAAAGAGAGCTGAGGAAAGGTCCAGGGAAAGATTTAACTTCCTGAGCTTTCATAGTGTGGCTATGGTCTGGCCTGCCTTTTCCTTGGTGACACCACTGTATTTTTGTAAGATGCTGGCAAGATGGACTCTTTAGTTTGCATACTTTGAATTGAAACCATTCTTATTCTTGGTTTTTCAAATGTAGCAAATCAGGATGTTACAAAATAAGTTATTTGAAAAATGTGCAGGGCTGAAAACTTTCTTTTAAGAGAAAGAAGAGCAACTCTGTTTCATTAGGTGCTGGCTCAGCATTTTCTAATAGAAATGTCATATACATGCAAATGGAGCCACACATTGGTACAAAAGACACACAGTGCTTCCTATCTAATAAATGAAATAGTGTGTTTATGGGGGTTAGGGCTGTGTGCTGCATTCTCTCTTGTGCAGTCCCACTGAAGACTCAGGGGCTCAAGATCATGGATGGTGGCTCAGAGGCTCAAGGTCATGGATGGCTATCCAACTGTCTATTCAGTGTGAGCAGCCACATCCATCCACATTTGTGGGTTAAACAACAGGATGTGCTGCATTATGCCATTCTAAGACCATTGTTTCTCAGCCACCTGGTTTCAAACTTGTGAACTCTGCATTTGATGTTGAAAACTAAGTGTGTATCATGCAGGACATTTTAAAACCCAGAATCTGATGTGACTAAAACATCTTTTGAACGCTTATGTGGACACCAATCCTGAGAAAATTTTTCTTAGCTAACTACAGAGCAAAAGACATTGATAGCTGGGCACAGTGGTGCAGCCTGTAATCCCAGCAACTCCTGAAACTGAGGCAAGAGGATCTCGAGTTCAAAGCCAGCTGCAGCAAACCTGAGGTACTAAACAACCAAATGAGACTCTGTCTCTAAATATAATACAAAATAAGGCTGGGGATGGGTCTCAGTGAGAGTACCCCTAAGTTTAATCCCTGGTTAAACCCCCCAAAGAAACAAACAAACAAAAAACTTTGACAAGGGACAGTGCTATCCATCTGAGGTTATGGGGAAAACTTTGAAGGGATCCTACACTTGAGCCATAAGAGAGTTTCATTTAAGTGTTAGTTCAGTAGAAAAGTGGCACTGAAAGTGCAAAGATAGGAATAATCATTTGAAATAAATGATGGTTCAAATTCAATTAATACAAAAGGATTGGGGAAGGGATGAGAGATCCTGGAGCAGCTGGCAAGAGGGAGGAGAGCCAAGGCCCAGACCATGCTCCCTGCTAACTTCCCACATGTTCCACAGGCTCCCTGGGCATGGCCAGCAGGGCATGGGTCAGGGTCTCTTGGATTCCACCTTAGGAGTTTCCCCAAGACTCGCAGCGGCCCTCCTCCTTCCCTTGTGTCCTGCTGGGAGCATGCAGCTAAGAGGACAGCATGGGTGTAGCAGGCCAGGGAGGGAGGGGAATGGGAGGAGGAGGGGATGCCAATGATGACTAGGCATCATCAGGGAGCTAGTCCTGTGCTTCTAGCCACTGTATGAGTGTCAGAGAGCTTAAGGAGAACCAAGTGCAGACACTGTGTGAAAAAGCTAATCAAATTATTTAAATTAATTAATTAATTAATTAATTTGTTCGAAGTAGTTTACATGCAGCAGAATGCATTTCAGTTCAGAGTACACATGTGGAGCATAATTTTTCATTTCTCTGGTTGTACACAAAGTAGAGTTACACCATTCCTGTCTTTATACATGTAATTAGGGTAATGATGTCCATCTAATTCCACCATCTTTTCTACCCCCATGAATTTTCCCTTTCCCTCCGTCTTTTTTTTCTTTTAATTTTCTAGTTGTAGATTACACAATATCTTTATTTTATTTTTTATGGGGTGTTGAGGATTGAACCCAGGACCAGAGCTCTTCCACTGAACTACAACCTCATCCCCCTCCCTCTCTCCTCTTTGCCCCATCAAGTTTTCTCCATTCTTCCCATGCTCCCCTCCCATTGTGGGTCAGCATCCACTTTTAAGAGACAGAACATTTGCCCTTTGTTTTGGGGTGATTGGATTTCTTAGCATGATATTTGCCAAGTCCATTCAGTTTCCTACAAATGCCATAATTTTATTCTCTTTTAATGCTGAATAATATCCTATTGTGTATATGTACCACAGTTTCTTTATCCATTCATCTATTGAAGGACATCTAGGTTGGTTCCTCAGTTTGGCTATTGTGAATTGTGCTGCTATAATCAGTGATGTGTCTGCCTCACTGTAGTATCTGATTTTAAGTCCTTTGGGTATAAACCCAGGAGTAGGATTGCTGGGTCAAATGGTGGTTTTACTTCAGATTTTCTAAGTAATTCCATACTGCTGGAAAGGCTAAGAAAATTTTAATAAAATAATCAAATGCACAAAATAATCAAATGTGGTAGATGTACATGGCCAATTCCATGACCTTATGGAACTAACTCTTTAGGATTTGTGGAAAATCACCAGATACAAACTATCTATTCATGGGTGACTATGGAGGTTATAATTCTGTGTAGACTGTGACTCTTCTTGTAGCATCAAAGTTGCATTATCCAGAACACATGACAATACTGAAGGAAAATCACAAAAACCAACAAATTACCCACATGTATGGTTTTTATGATGAATGTCTACTAAAATATGGAAATGCCAATGTTTGGAAATATTTTACAGGTGTATTTGATTGTCTTCCACTTACAGCTTTAGTATATGGACTGATATTCTGCCTCCATGGTTGCCTTTCTTCATCCATTAGATATGCTGGACATATAAGAGTCCTGGATTATTTACAAGAAGTTCTGCATAAGGGCCCTGTATGTGATCTGTTATGGTTAGATCCAGATGATGTGGTGGCTAGGGTATTTCACCACAAGGAAGTGGCTACATGTATGGACAAGACATTTCTAAAACATTTAAACATGTCAATGGTTTCACACTGGTTTCTCATGCTCATCATCTTGTAATGGAAGGATATAATTGTTGCCATGATTGGAAAATGGTTACCATTTTCAGTGCACCCAATTACTATTATGGTTGTGGGAACCATGCTGCTATCATGGAACTATAGGACACTTTAAAATATTCCTTTCTTCAGTTTAACCCAGCACCTTATTTTACCATGGGACCCCCTCACACTACTTCCTGTAAATTTTTCCAGGGAAAAACTTGCCTTTGTATGTTGAAATATATATATATATATATACACACACACATACTTAAAAAATAAAGTTATATATACACACAGAGAGAGAAATGCCTTCTTTTGGGGTTTTAGATAGCCCCTCTCACCCAGCTCGCACAAAGGAGTCAAGGCAGGCAAGAAGAAAGAGAAAAAGCACACTTTGAACCAGGTTTGATTGGGAGAAACCATTCAAATTAGGCAAGGGGTAGGATTACAAAGGTTGAAGGTAATTCAAACCCACCAGTAACACCTACTCCTGAAGCCATGCCTCATTATCTAAGTGTAGAAAAGCCCAAGATATTTTGGGGCACAATAATTGTTCAGAATCTCTTGCTGAGGACTTAGGGGCATGTATTTCCAGAACTGTATATATATATATATATATATATATAAATATATATATATATATATAAATGGAAAAACCAACAGTATTCTATGTGTTTCTGTAATACAGTGTGATCTCTCTTGGCATTAAACCACACCACATCATGGACCAAAATGTATCATACTAATTATGAGAATTTAACATGATTTGAGACTGAAATTTAGTACATTATGTGCTAGATTATTCAGAATAACAGTATACCTGCTGTATTTGTAGTAACCAATTTCCTATGTACTGTTCAAGGAAAAAAGGTAACTAACTTCATCTTCTCTGCACTGACTTGGAAATTTTAGTTGTAACAGTGTTTAAGTGGCATGGATTAATAAGAAATGGAGTTTCATTTTTAGAAAAAATTTACACACTAACTTTCACTTAATTCATTACCCTTTATTTTATTAAAATGTGTAATTAATAAAGAAGTCTTCTTGGAAGTATGTTGTCATGACATTTATAGACATTTCCCTTCATTTAAACTAAAATACTGTTTCATGTTGTTCTATATATTATTTCTATATATTAGTCATGACAGTGCTTGCATCCTATTTGGTGTTCTGAACAAATAAACTTTCTATTTGAAACAAAACAAAATTTAAAAAAAAAATAAAAATGGATTTGAAGTTTTATTTTTTAGTTTTACACACATACCAATTTAGTTATTTATTCCATATGTTATTGATGCATTATAATTACACATAATGGTAGGATTCATTGTTACATATTCATACATGCACATGACATAACAATATAATTTTGTCAATACAATTTCCCCTTTCCCATCCCTTCTCCCTTCCCCTGACTAAATTTGAATTTTCTAAGTATGTATTTATGATATGCAGGTTTTGAGACTTATAAAGCAAAATAATACAAAGATCAGCTTGGCCTAATGTCTCTTTACTGTGATCCCAGGGATTTGGGAGGCTGAGGCTGGAGGATCACAAGTTCATACCAGCCTCACAAATTAATGAGGCCCTAAGCAACTTCGTGAGACCCTGTCTCACTAAAATAAAAAGGACTGGGGATGTAACTCAGTGTTAAGCACCCCTGGGTTTAATCCCTGGTACAAAAACAAAAAGGATAAGAGAATTATAGAGATGTTTGAGTTGCCACATGGAAATGATTATAGTTGGTTCTCAGTTCAGTACCCAACCCAAGATGGAAAATATTCAGAAAATAATTGAATCTGTATTGAATATACAAATTTTCCTTGTTCTTCTTCCCTTAACACTTTTGTAGAACAACTATTTACATAGCATTTATTTTGTATTAGGTGTCCTAAGTAATCTACAAATTATTTAAAGTATGTGGGAGGAAATGTGTAAGTTCTTTTCAAATACCATGCCATTTTATATAAGGGACAGATTTTTTGAGAGGGTGGGGGTACCCTGGAAGCAATCCATACAGGTACCAAGAAATGCCATTCAAGTTTATTTGAACTATCTCTTGGTCTACCAGTGAAATTATTAGAGGTAATTGCTCATGCCAGGCTCTTTCTTTCCAGTCTTTTTCTTTGTTCTTTTTTCCACCTGGTGAAGATGCATCATAAGCTGAAGGACCCACTCTGGTCCTTACCCTATTCTTATTCATTTTTCAGAAAGTCAAGGGCTATATATAAATCTCTTGTTTGTTTCCAGAGGAACTACCTGACACACATCCTCATCCATCATCTTGCTAAAATGCAAATTCTGATTCAGTTTGTCTGTCGTGGGCCTGCGATTCTCCATTTCCAGCCAACTCCTTTATATATTTCCAGTCAAAATGAAGGCACTAAGGAGAAAAGGACTTATTTTATTTCATGTTGTTTCTTCTCAGGTATCCCACCTTTCTCATGGAAGAGCTAAAGAAGGAAATTGAAGAAAGAATCATAATTTTCTATAATCTCACAGAAAATAAATTCTGTATTCTCAGAGGCAAAACTGGTCCCATTATGGACTTCAAATCCAAAGACAGTTTTTCAGAGTTAGAGTAGCTCAAAAAATAAATTAGTGTCCCCTATTGAGTGGGAGATGTTGACCACAGTGTCAGCTGAGGCCTCATGAGGAGGCTGTGATACAGTAAAGATGGCAGGAACTCACAGGCATCTTCCCTAGTTCTCAAACCTTCTAGAGTTCAATTACCATCAACACTTGATGGGATAAAGGCCAGTGTGTTGCTATGACAAAATACCTCAGATGATGAACTTAAAAAGAAAGATCCATTTTGTCTCAGCAGTTCAGAGGTTTCAGTGCACAGTTTCTTGGCCCCATTGCTTCTGGGCCTGCGATGTGGCAGAACATCATGGCAAGCGTGTGTGGCAGAGGAGCTAGCTGCTCACCTCATTGCAACCAGAAAACAAAACCAAGAGACAGGAAAGGGATCAAGGACCAAGTACCTCCCACAAGGAAACACCCCAATAGCCCAAGTTCCTCCCACTAGACCCCACATCTTAAAGTTTCTGCCACAGGCTGGGACCATGACTTCAACACCTGGGCTTTGTGAGAACATTTATCCTAACTACAACACGGGTGTGATGGGGCATGATCTGTGGTCTCTCTGCTCTGATTTCTCCCTCTAGAACAGAAGTTGGCAAATGGTCACAAAGGGCCAGGATGCTCATATTTTAGGTTTTGAGGGTTATAAGATCTGTGTCACCTTTTTCAACTTTGCTTTTGAGAAATAGCATCTATATACAAGAAATGAATGGACATGGCTTGTTCCAATAAAAGTTCAAGTACAAAACTGGATGGTGAGAGAGTTTGGTCCATGGCTTGCTGGATGCTTCTCTGGAACTCTCTGTGAGGGGTAGGCAGACAGGGAAGAGGTTTCTGGAAGTCCTTTTGAGGAGGGCCATTTCTCTTGGTCTCTTGTTATATACTGCATGGAGGGAGGTAGCCTTGTCCCATTTGTCAGATGAGAACACTGAGACTCTGTCAGCAGCCAAATTGCCCACTGTAGTCCAGCTGCTAAAGATGTACATAGAAACTGAATCCAGATCTACTGACTCAGAATCCAGCATTCTTTTCACAATTCAGTTCATTTGTTCTTGTCTTGGAGTTGAGCTATCAGAAAACAGTATTCTCTGCCATGCTCCAGCTGAGCTCACTCCACCCAGCTCTACGGGACTTGCCTCTGGTCGCAGCCAGCTCATACTGCAGGAAGCTGCCTCTTTCCCAGAGCTATGCTCATGAAAAGACCAAGTGTAGATGAGAGTTTCCTTTGAAACATACAGAACCTGGGCTGAACTTTCTACAGCAGGCTTTGTGCACAAGCCAGTGAAATACCAATAGGAAAAAAAATCTAATAACAAACTAAAAGAATAACTTTAAAAAAATAGCTAAAAAGTTAGGTTAATTGGAGCCAAAAATGTCATATTAATGCAGCAAAGCTCTAGAGAGCCTGCCCTGGTCTTTGTGTATACAGAGAGGCTAACAGGAAATGATATGACACATCCTTACAGAGTTCCTTGTTGTGTTGGGCAGACATTGCAGTTAATGTCCTATTGTAATGTTATTTTTATTGGCAAGCACTTTCTTGGACCTCTCACGTTCTTTAAGCTACCATTTCAGGACCAGTGGGATTTAGGACTCAAAAAAAAGGTTTTTTTTTTAAACATCCACAAAACTGTTTTGACTTTCCTGTAGTGCATCTATACTTCCCTAAGAGATCTTAAAAAAACACATTTTGCTTTGGAGGACACACCACTGTGCTACAGGCTCTGATCAACTTCTTTGCTTTAAGGTCAAACTGATTCTGTGCCTCTCTTGAGCATTTCTCTTTCTCTCTCTTCCTTCCAGAACCTAATATTTGGTACTGAAATCCAGGAGAGGAACCCTGAAACAGGTTACCCTATGGGACTCTACCCTTGTTGCAGCTTTTTCTCCCAACACCCTAGACCACTGTCATAATCTGTTGAATATCCATTAAATCTTAGCATGAGGTCAGCAATTCTGGTTTATGTCTGTTCTCTCATCCCAACCTCCTGAATCCAGAGATGCTTATATTCAGTCTCATTCTATTTCCTCTCTCCTTTAGGGAACCTGAGGGACATGAGGGGACTTGTGGTTCTCACTCCTGTTCCTCCAGACCCACCTGACTCACCCAGGCTCATTAACAGGTACCTCTTAATCTTACCCATCCAAAGACTTTTCCTTGAGTTGCCTTCTCCCCAGTCTTAAAATTCTTGACCCTGGGGGTGAAATTAAATCTCAAAAATTCAATATTCTTTGGCCAAAGAGAAGCTGATGGTTTTTAGTGGTCTGAAAATGGTACCTTTGATATTGGAATCCTAAGAGAGTTAGATAACTGCATTCAGAGCTATGCACTGTTCAGAAGCCTCTTACATTCATATTTTCTTCTTTATCCATAATTATCCCTCTCACTTTCAACCCCATACCACATTCCAAATTCTATTACAACACACACACACACACACACACACACACCAGAAAAACAGACATGACACCAAATACCAATTAATTGTAGCCTCTAAAATTATCATTGACTATCCCAATAATTTTCTAGTTACTTTCTCCATTAAGTCTTTCCTGAACATCTATTCTATTCCTCCACCTTACCTTCTCAGTAACAAGAAGAAAAAAATCCTGAGCTAATTGATTTTTCTTTTTTGCTAAAGCACTCTCTAGTAAAAACTTGAAGATCGCTTGATTTTAACTCAGATTTCACAGCTATAAGAGATAAGAATTGAGGCTTTCATCCTTGTTCCTATGGAGGATAAAACCTTGTCCACTAATAATCGAAATATTATTGGCAAAGGCAATATTGCTGTAGAACCCAAAAGCCAGTGATGATAAGATTTTTAAAACTATTAGGGTAAATAAACTTGCATTCCTCTTATTCTCTTATCTTTACCTCTGGACTAACAGAATACCATGGGACCTCACTCAAGTCTCAAATCCATTAAACTCTAATATACACCTAAGATGAAGGGGTGTCCTCCATTTAATTTTCTTTGTCTCTCATGCTGAAAATGGCAGCTTTCCTTGCTCCTTAGGTCTCTGCCTGACATCTGTCTCTCTAAGGCTTCCTTCTGGAATATAAGCTGCATGATCTATTTTCCAAAACTGATTCTAGAAAAGAAAAAAGTTTTAACTTTAAATCTAAGCTACAGTGAAACATAAATTATTGTTTTCTTGAGAACCTTTTTCCTGAAGTCTTTCCTCCCATATCCCATGGGCTTTCATATTCTCTAAATGTCTGGTCTGATGTTAATCTGATCCCAAAGTACAGTAGATGTAGATGTAGACTTTTCATGTTCTGATTTACTAGAGTCATTACATACATGCCACTTTTTTCAAAACTCTGTATACTTCAAGAATGAAAAAACCTTGTTAAATCATAAGTTATTAGATAACTTAAAGAAAAAAGAGCATTCCTGTGTCTAGCATTAGCAAAAAGTTTTCTAAAGGAACTACACTTAACCTGTATTCCAAGATAGCTGATATTAAAGAAGGAATAAAATACATTAGTGCATCAATCAGAATTTAGAAGCTGCCTGTTTAAGCTATTGCTGACACTGAACTTCAGTGGAACTTCAGTTCTTTTTTCTAGTCTTGATCACTGCTTTGACAGGTACCATTTAATATAGATTGGATTTTCATGATGTATATTTATTTCTATAGATTATTATTATTTCTAGTCCAGGGTTGTGGCTCAGTGGTAAAGTGCTTGCCTAGCATGCTTGAAACTCTGGTTTGATCCCCAGCAACACATCAAATAAAATAAAGGCATTGTGTCCATCTACATCTAAAACAATAAAAAATAAATCTGGTTTCTCTATTACTGCTAAAAATGATTAAATTTTAATGGGATAGGTGGGTGCTTTTGTACAAGCCTACAATCTCAGCAACTGGGAGGCTGAGGCAGGAGGCTCACATGTTCAAAGCCAGATTCAGGAACTTAGTGAGAGACTAAGCAAATCAGTAAGATCCTGTCTGTAAATAAAATATTTTTTAAAAGGCTGGAGATTTGCTCAGTGGTTAGGCACCCCTGAGTTCAAATGCCAGTACAAAAATAAATAAATGGGATAAAATAGTATAAAATTATTTCCTCATAGTTATGAAAAGTTTAAGTCCAAGATCTTAAGTGTATATTTTGTGTGAACAGACCAATATCAATGTGGTGGCAGGACTCCACTGACTTCAAAGTTTCTGATAGAATTATTCCTTATATCTTTTCAATTATTATGGGTGTGAATATTCTGTACTTTATGGTCACAAATGTAGTTCTTTCCCATGTGTCCCTGAAGCCCTCAAAGGTAAGACAGACAAGTCCATTCACTCAGAAAGTGATGACAATAAAGCAGGAAGCTACCCTCAAAGCCCACATGGTCTGGCCCCATATGGCAGGAGATGGAAGAGGCTTCACTGAGCTTGTTCCCCTAAATGATACCTGCCATGGTGGATAAATGTCAACTCTACACACAGAATGGGTGACGTGAGTCTTTAGCTCTGAAGACTGGAACAGGTGGGGAAAAAAAGGCACACAAGTGGGATAGGTAGAGGTAATTGGAGGGCATTTTTTTTTGAAATCCCGAGTCTCTTTGGTCCATTATCTCATTTCCTGCAATTGTCATATCCCCAAATACTATTTTAATCATATATATAGGTACATTAATACTGAAATCTATACTCCAGGCCTGGGAGCATAAAGTCATGTTCAATAGACACTGCAAGAGAATTTAGACCTGGTAGTTGTGAGCACATTGTGTTAGGAAGCTCTAAAATGCAGGACTAGGAATAGATAGGAAGGTTGGATCATTCAGTAATATATGCAAGAGTGTCTCTCCACTCAAAGATATTGTGCCATGGATCTTTATCTAGAGAGATCAGGGTCCTGTAGTTCTCCAACAACATGTTCCTGTATGAAGCCTTCTTAGCAGGATCCAGGCATGGTGAATCATTCTCAGAATGTTCTATGTTCTTGAACTTGAATATCAACAGACCCTCTCTGAATGGCTACACTCTCTGCAGGGCTGAGGGAAATGAGCTTCTGAGTGATAATCTGTCTGTACTGTGGACTTGGAGGACAGAATTGTGATGGGATACTTCATGGACAGATACCAGTCAGGACCCAGGCAAAGTTGCCTCAGCTAAAACTCTAGCTCTGGGTAGTGATGCAAAAAATCTACTCAGAGCCTACACAAAGAACCTCCCAGACTACACTGTGACTTTCACTGCATGATCTGAACAAGGCATGTGTGAAGCTCAATTTCAACCATTTTCAAATATACATTTTAGTGTCATTAAATAGATTCATAGTGTTATACAATGATCACTTTAATTCATCTCACAAACTTTTTTTTTTTTTTTTTTTGCAAATTTGAAATTTCATACTCATTCAACATTTCCCCACTCCAACCCCTGGCAACTACCATGCTACCTACCATCTCTGAACTGGACACTTCTGGTTACCTCCTATCATGGCACATGACAGAATTTTCTTTCTTTTTAAGGATTAATAATCTTGCATGGAGATACTATAGTTTGCTTTTGGGTCAAGGAGCATTTTGTTTGCTTCCACCTTTGGCCTATTTGAATTATGCTGCTATAAATCACACTCACCTTTAAATTTGGTTTGGAGTATAACCGTAAAAGTGTTGCAATTCTGATGTGGTCAGGAATGTTCTGTGTTTTGGTTGTGGTTGTTACAGAAATCTGTTCATGGGATAAAACACACGCACAAGAATTTACACATACAGAAAGCATATTAAATTGGTGAACAGCAAATGGGACCTATAGTCTCATTAACAGAATTGTATCAAAGTGACTTTCCTGGTTCTGATAAGATGCTACTGTTTGACTTGGGCCACCATCGTATAGTTCTGATCTCTGTAAACACCCTGACTCTACACAATGTTTCCAATTTTCTATGATTTTCATTTCAAAATAAAAAGTTAAGTAGTGCAAAATATAGAGAAGTTATTGATTTGCTGTTTCAGCTAGTCCCATATCAGAGTGTCATACTATATGACATCAGGTGGGGATATCACAATGTTATGAGGGTGCCAGTTAGGGTCCAGTTCCTTGGTGTCCTGAACACAGAATTGAGTCATACACAGAGAAGTAACAGGAAAAGTCCAAATTTACTGAAAGTCCAGGTAAAAGCAGCACTCAGTAGGATAGAGAAGAGTGGGCTGAGCAAGAGAAAAGACTCAAGGTCCAAAAATCCCAAATCAGCTTCTTATATGCTGGGCTCTGAGACCATTTCTTTCTTATGTGGACCTGATTGAACATCTTACCCCATTTGCAGCATTTTACCCCCAAGTGTTCAAAGTCCTCCCCCTGGGTGCTCATTGTCTGAGTACTATGGGGTGCACAGTCTTCCCCAATGTTGTGTAGGTTTTCCTGTCTCCTATTGGGTTATTTAAAGGAGTCTCAGGAAGGGGAATCCCAATTAAAGGCCATCCTCAGCAACTTAGCAAGACCTAAAAAACTAAGCAAGACCCTTTCTCAAAATAAATTTAGGGCTGAGGATATAGCTCAGTTGGTAGAATGCTTGCCTTACACACACAAGGACCTAGGTTCTATTTCCCAGCACCACACACAAAATAATAATAATAATAATAATAATAATAATAATAATAATAATAATAGGCTGGAGATATGGTTCTGTGGTTAAGCATCCCTGGGTTCCATCCCTTCTACCAAAAAGAAAAGCAGAAAGGGAGAAACTAAAGAAATGTATCATTAGTTGTTTCCGCCTTCCTTTGTCCTCTTGTGGAGGACAAGTCCCCCTGGGTTGAGTGCTTTTTGGCAGTACTTATCTCTATTTTTCAGGTTAGGGGAGGGTTTCTTTTCACCTCCTGTTTGTCATGGGGCTTTGACTCTTTACATGCAGGTAAGAACTGATTGTATCTTTTCATTTCCTCTCCTCTCTAGCTGCCTTTCTTACACCCCAAGTTATTTTACATTTAAAGCTAACTAGTGTATTTTGTAATTGGTCCACTGGTCTTTCTATTTCTCACAAAATTTATATTAATATAAGAATATCTCACAAGACATGCATGTATTTTAAAGACACGCCATCAGAGATCTCTAGGAAAACAGAAGAATGCTTCCTTCATGGGTGACAATGTATGTTTCTCAGGCCTGAAAGCCCAGACCAAAGCACTGTGGAGAGTGGTATGGTGTTCTATCTCTTTTGTTTCTCTCTCTCTCTCTCTCAAAGAAAGGAAGAGACCATGAAGCTGCTTCTACTCCAGTGTTGTCCCTTCCCATCAGGTGGATGCCCCTTCCTCTACTTTTCACAGAAATAACAGGATTAGAGGGTTAGCTGGCTGAAGATTGAGAACTAGTACAAAAGACAGCTAGGCTTGTTTCTCCTTTCTTATTATAATTTCATGTCTAATGCCTGCATACTGTGAGAAATTTTCTGTCTTTTGGTTCTTCAGGGCAATTTTTAAAGTCAGAAATCAGAAAATCCTGGCTTCTTTACATTTTTCCATGGATATGTCTTTGTATGTAGTGTGTATTATATATGCATTAGCATTTACTATTTAATGCATGATGAAACCTGATGTTGGAAGTGATAATTTTTTTGACAATATTAATATTGTTTTTGTATCAGCATGTTCCAGAGCTGGAGTATTCTGGGAATTGGAGACATCATGAAAACTGACCTTGACTCTTAGTTCAGCTGAGTAAGATTATGCACATCTGTAATCTGAATAGCTCAGGAGGCTGAGGCAGGAGAACCCTGAGTTCAAAGCCAGCCTTAGCAATTTAGTGAGATCTGAAGGAACTCAGAGAGAACCTGTCTCTGAATAAAATATAAAAAAGCACTGGAGATATGACTCATTGGTTATGTAGTAGGAGAAAGACAAGGGGGGACACCGAAGATAGAAGAAAACACTTGTATTTTGCTGCAGTCAGGTTCAGAGGGCACAACTTTCACTGTAATCAATTAATCCCCCAAAACCCTGAGTTCAGGCAGTTTCAGAACTTTATACCCCGTGTGTAAAGGGAGGGACCCAGATGTTTATAGTCTGCAAAAGTTCACACAAAAGCAGCTTTTACTTTCACTTTTCTGGGCAAGTTAACCTTTCATGGACAGCCACTAATATGGGGAGAGCTTCTTCTCCTCTTTCTTTCCTCCTCCGCCAACTATTACCATAGATCCCAATTAGTAAACTCTTCTCTTATTTTTGAAATATAAACATATCTGTGAAGCTCAGACCAAAGGCCAGGGATCTAGTTAAAAGAATCTGGTTTTCTTATCACACTCTGCATTTGAAAAAAACAATTTCCTTGAAAACCTTTACAATTTGGCATATATATATATATATATATATATATATATATATATATATATATATATATATATATATAATATTTGTGAAAAACTGGTAAAAAGGTGTTCAGCACCTGGAATACTGATCTCTTTCAGGCCAGTGGCCAGGTAAGATATAGAAAGAAGAAATAGGAAGTTTAAATACATTGAACTCTTTTGTACAGATTCTTTTGCTGATAGTCTTAAAATCAATTATAATGAAGATTTCTGAAGAAGCTTAATTAAGATTTTCTGGGGAGAAGAGTGTGTCACTACAGTTAAGCACCCCGAGTTCAATCACCAGCATCACACACAAAAAAAGAGGTCTCCCCTTTCAAGTGATAATTCTTGGGATCAAGTCAGAAAGATTTCAGACATGTTGCTCAGAGTAACAGTAATGAGTTTATTGAAAAGAAAATTAGATACTCAAGGAAGAGAAGGGGTCCTTTTGGAGAGGAGAGTGACAATGTGCCTCTTCTGCACTCCAGTTGTATTGAGGGATCCCAGGGAAGTTTCCAGACTCTGCCCATGTCCACATTTTGACTTTTGGACCACAGCCATATTACATCCAACTTCCAAGTTTCCACTACCATGACAACACTTGGTAACCTTGGCTCATGCTGACTGGCTCTAATTAAATTCTTTACCATGCATGGTTACAGATTTTATGATTAGGAGAAATTATCCTGATTTCTCTGAGTTTCAGGATTTGGTTTATAAAAATGGTCACAAAAGTCTTCCCTTGCAGGGTAACTTTTATTCCTCTTATCCATATTATTTTAGGCCTGCAGAAAACAGGTAGTGTGCTGAGGAATGTGACATATCCCATTCACTTAGGCTAGGAAAAGGTGAAGGTAAATTGTTTCTTGGACTAGAGGACATGTGAGGTTCAGCATGCTGTGTCCATTTTATATGTTTATTCTCTTAATCTCATGTACACACCATTTGCATCTGTTTGTCCCCTAATCACTGCTGGGGATTGAATCCAGGGTTTTGCACGTTCAGACAAGTGATCTAACCTGAGCTATATACCCATCCCCAATCTGTTCATATCTTACATGAAATGCACAATTATTGCAAATCCACATAAGCTGAAGCATGGGTTGAGTTTGTTAAGCCAACTCAGTAATTCCTGATCTCTTAGAATCCAGCAATAGTGATGTTAGAATAGTATGTGCTGCTGATGTGTCTCCACCACTGACCTCCAGTGCAAACTTGGAAATCACAGGCAGTTCTACAAATTTTTACACTCCCTCTCCCTTACCCAGTTATTTATATTTTCAGAATGCAGATGAGATGGGAGGATTTAGTTGTAATATGGGGAAGCAGTTCTTTGGCTCTGCCAGCCAGATGAGTAATGGACAATTCAACAGTGTCTCAGTGGCATAAGCATCAAGTTGCAGTTAAACATTTGCTTGTGTAACTAATTGTCTATGCAAAATTATTCCTGAGAAACAAAATATGATTGAACCTACAAAATAAACTGGCATCCAAAGTGCATTTATATTTTATTTTTTTTTAATTTTTTATTGTGGGTTGTTCAAAACATTACAAATTTCTTGACATATCATATTCCACACTTTGATTCAAGTGGGTTATGAACTCCCACCTTCACCCCATACACAGATTGCACAATCACATCAGTTACACATCCATTGATTTACAAATTGCCATACTAGTGTCTGTTGTGCTCCGCTGCCTTTCCCATCCTCCACACTCCCCCCTCCCCACCTCTCCCCTCCCCTCCCCTCCTCTCTCTCTACCCCCTCCACTGTATAACCCTGAGGGTCTCCTTCCATTACCGTGCAATTTCCCTTCTCTCTCCCTTTCCCTCCCACCTCTCATCCCTGTTAAATGTTAATCTTCTTCTCCTGCTCTTCCTCCCTACTCTGTTCTTAGTTACTTTCCTTATATCAAAGAAGACATTTGGCATTTGTTTTTTAGGGATTGGCTAGCTTCACTTAGCATAATCTGCTCTAATGCCATCCATTTCCCTGTAAATTCTATGATTTTGTCATTTTTTTGATGCAGAGTAATACTCCATTGTGTATAAATGCCACATTTTTTTATCCATTCATCTATTGAAGGGCATCTAGGTTGGTTCCACAGTCTTGCTATTGTGAACTGTGCTGCTATGAACATCGATGTAGCAGTGTCCCTGTAGCATGCTCTTTTTAGGTCTTTAGGGAATAGACCAAGAAGGGGAATAGCTGGGTCAAATGGTGGCTCCATTCCCAGCTTTCCAAGAAATCTCCATACTGCTTTCCAAATTGGCTGCAACAATTTGCAGTCCCACCAGCAATGTACAAGTGTACCCTTTTCCCCACATCCTCGCCAGCACTTGTTGTTGTTTGACTTCCTAATGGCTGCCAATCTTACTGGAGTGAGATGGTATCTTAGGGTGGTTTTGATTTGCATTTCTCTGACAGCTAGAGATGTTGAGCATTTTTTCATGTACTTGTTGATTGACTGTATATCCTCCTCTGAGAAGTGTCTGTTCAGGTCCTTGGCCCATTTGTTGATTGGGTTGTTTGTTCTCTTACTGTCTAATTTTTTGAGTTCTTTGTATACTCTGGATATTAGGGCTCTATCTGAAGTGTGAGGAGTAAAGATTTGTTCCCAGGGTGTAGGCTCCCTATTTACCTCTCTTATTGTTTCTTTTGCTGAGAAAAATCTTTTTAGTTTGAGTAAGTCCCATTTGTTGATTCTAGTTATTAACTTTTGTGCTATGGGTGTCCTATTGAGGAATTTGGAGCCAGACCCCACCGACTGTAGATCGTAGCCAACTTTTTCTTCTATCAGATGGCGCGTCTCTGATTTGATATCAAGCTCCTTGATCCATTTTGAATTCACTTTTGTGCATGGCGAGAGAAAGGGATTCAGTTTTATTTTGTTGCATATGGATTTCCAGTTTTCCCAGCACCATTTGTTGAAGATGCTATCCTTCCTCCATTGCATGCTTTTAGCCCCTTTATCAAATATAAGATAGTTGTAGTTTTGTGGATTGGTTTCTGTGTCCTCTATTCTGTACCATTGGTCCACCCACCTGTTTTGGTACCAGTACCATGCTGTTTTTGTTACTATTGCTCTGTAGTATAGTTTGAAGTCTGGTATCACTATACCGCCTGATTCACACTTCTTGCTTAGCATTGTTTTTGCTATTCTGGGTCTTTTATTTTTCCATATGAATTTCATGATTGCTTTCTCTATTTCTACAAGAAATGCCGTTGGGATTTTGATTGGCATTGCATTAAACCTATAGAGAACTTTTGGTAATATCGCCATTTTGATGATGTTAGTTCTGCCTATCCATGAACAGGGTATATTTTTCCATCTTCTAAGATCTTCTTCTATTTCTCTCTTTAGGGTTCTGTAGTTTTCATTGTATAAGTCTTTCACCTCTTTTGTTAGGTTGATTCCCAAGTATTTTATTTTTTTTTAAGATATTGTGAATGGAGTGGTTGTCCTCATTTCCATTTCAGAGGATTTGTCGCTGATATACAGGAATGCCTTTGATTTATGCGTGTTGATTTTAAATCCTGCCACTTTGCTGAATTCATTTATTGGCTCTAATAGTTTCTTTGTAGAGCCTTTTGGGTCTGCTAGGTATAGAATCATATCATCTGCAAATAGTGATAATTTAAGTTCTTCTTTTCCTATTTTTATGCCTTTAATTTCTTTCGTCTGTCTAATTGCTCTGGCCAGTGTTTCGAGAACTATGTTGAACAGAAGTGGAGAGAGAGGGCATCCCTGTCTTGTTCCAGATTTTAGAGGGAATGCCTTCAGTTTTTCTCCATTCAGAATGATGCTAGCCTGAGGCTTAGCATAGATTGCTTTTACAATATTGAGGTATGTTCCTGTTATCCCTAATTTTTCTAGAGTTTTGAACATAAAGGGATGCTGTACTTTGTCGAATGCTTTTTCCGCATCTATCGAGATGATCATATGGTTCTTATTTTTAAGTTTATTGATGTGGTGAATAACATTTATTGATTTCCGTATATTGAACCAGCCTTGCATCCCAGGGATGAATCCTACTTGATCATGGTGTACAAGTTTTTTGATATGTTTTTGTATCCGATTCGCCAGAATTTTATTGAGGATTTTTGCATCTAGGTTCATTAGAGATATTGGTCTGTAGTTTTCTTTCTTTGAAGTGTCTTTGTCTGGTTTAGGTATCAGGGTGATGTTGGCCTCATAGAATGAATTTGGAAGTTCTCCCTCCTTTTCTATTTCCTGAAGTAGCTTGAAAAGTATTGGTATTAGTTCTTCTTTAAAGGTTTTGTAAAATTCTGCTGTATACCCATCCGGACCTGGGCTTTTCTTAGTTGGTAGTCTTTTTATGGTTTCTTCTATTTCCTCAACTGATATTGGTCTGTTTAGGTTTTCTATATCCTCCTGACTCAATCTGGGCAGATCATATGACTTAAGAAATTTATCAATGCCTTCACTATCTTCTAATTTATTGGAGTATAAGGATTCAAAATAGTTTTTGATTATCTTCTGTATTTCTGTAGTGTCTGTTGTGATATTGCCTTTTTCATCCTGTATGCTAGTAATTTGAATTCTCTCTCTTCTTCTCTTCGCTAGCATGGCTAAGGGTCTGTCAATTTTGTTTATTTTTTCAAAGAACCAACTTTTAGTTTTGTCAATTTTTTCAATTGTTTCTTTTGTTTCGATTTTATTAATTTCAGCTCTGATTTTAATTATTTCTTGCCTTCTACTTCTTTTGCTGTTGTTTTGCTCTTCTTTTTCAAGGATTTTGAGATGAAGTATGAGATCATTTATTTGTTGGTTTTTTCTTTTTTTAAGGAATGAACTCCAAGCAATGAATTTTCCTCTTAGAACTGCTTTCAATGTGTCCCATAGATTCCGATATGTTGTGTCTGTGTTTCCATTTATCTCTAAGAATTTTTTAATTTCCTCCTTGATGTCTTCTATAACCCATTGATCATTCAGTAACCTATTGTTCATTCTCCAATTGATGTATGCTTTTTCCTTCCTTCTTTTATCGTTGATTTTCAGTTTCATTCCATTATGATCAGATAAGATGCATGGTATTATCTCTACTCCTTTATATTGTCTAAGAGTTGCCCTGTGACATAATATATGATCTATTTTTGAGAAGGATCCATGTGCTGCTGAGAAAAAAGTGTAACTGCTTGATGTTGGGTGGTATACTCTATATATGTCAATTAGGTCTAGGTTATTAATAGTGTTATTGAGTTCTATAGTTTCCTTATTCAACTTTTGTTTGGAAGATCTGTCCAGTGGCGAGAGAGGTGTGTTGAAGTCTCCCATGATTATGGTGTGGTGGTCTATTAGACTCTTGAACTTGAGAAGAGTTTGTTTGACGAACATAGCTGCACCATTGTTTGGGGCATAAATATTTATGATTGTTATGTCTTGTTGGTGTATGGTTCCCTTAAGCAGTATGTAGTGTCCCTCTTTATCTTTTTTGATTAACTTTGGCTTGAAATCTATTTTATTTGATATGAGTATGGACACGCCTGCTTGTTTCCGAAGTCCATATGAGAGATATGATTTTTCCCAACCTTTCACCTTCAGCCTATGCATGTCTTTTCCTATCAAATGCGTCTCCTGTAGGCAGCATATTGTTGGGTCTTGTTTTGTGATCCATTCTACTAGCCTGTGTCTCTTAATTGGTGAGTTTAAGCCATTAACATTTAGGGTTATTATTGAGATATGGGTTTTTCTTCCAGCCATATTTGTTTATTTCTGTTACTAAACATTGTTTGTTTTCCTCTTTGATTATTCCCCCCCCCTTTACTGTCCTACCTCACACTGTTGGTTTTCATTGTTATTTTCCATTTCCTCTTCCTGTAATGCTTTGGTGAGGATGTTTTGAAGAGATGGTTTTCTAGCTGCGAATTCTTTAAACTTTTGTTTATCGTGGAAGGTTTTAATTTCATCCTCCATCCTGAAGCTTAATTTCGCTGGATACACAATTCTTGGTTGGAACCCATTTTCTTTCAGTGTTTGAAATATGTTATTCCAGGATCTTCTAGCTTTCAGAGTCTGTGTTGAAAGATCAGCTGTTATCCTGATTGGCTTACCCCTAAATGTAATCTGCTTCCTTTCTCTTGTAGCTTTTAAAATTCTCTCCTTATTCTGTATGTTGGGCATCTTCATTATAATGTGTCTAGGTGTGGATCTCTTATGATTTTGCACATTTGGCGTCCTGTAGGCTTCTAGGATTTGGGATTCTGTCTCATTCTTCAAGTCTGGGAAGTTTTCTCATATTAGTTCATTGAATAGACTGCTCATTCCTTTGGTTTGGAGCTCTGTACCTTCCTGTATCCCAATGACTCTTAAGTTTGGTCTCTTAATGTTATCCCATATTTCTTGGATGTTCTGCTCATGGTTTCTTAACAGTCTTGCTGAGCTGTCTATGTTCTTTTCCAGTTGAAATACTTTGTCTTCATTGTCTGATGTTCTATCTTCTAAGTGTTCTACTCTGCTGGTAGTATTCTCCATTGAGTTTTTAAGTTGGTTTATTGCTTCCTGCATTTCTAGGATTTCTGATTGCTTGTTTTTTATAACCTCTATCTCCCTGTATAGTTGATCCTTTGCTTCCTGGATTTGTTTGCATAATTCGTTGTCGAAGTGATCTTTCATTGTCTGATTTTGCTGTTTAATGTCTTCCTTGATACTCCAGATCATCTGAAGCATGTATATCCTGAATTCTTTATCTGACATTCCATCTGCTGCAGCTGTTACCTCTTCTAAAGTTGCGTTGACCTGCATTGCTTGTGGTCCTTTCTTTCCTTGTCTTTTCATACTGCTTGTGTATCTTTCCTGCAGGTGCGGGCGGCGGCTCTGCTCTCTCCTTATTCCAATTTGGGTGTCGTGGCTACCACGCCAGCAGGTCACTGGGCCTGTTCTGGGAGCTGGCGGCGGCTCTGTTCTGCCCCTACTCCAATTGGGGTGACGAGTGTACCACGCCGGCAGGCCACCGGGCCTGATCCGCCGGTCGGTTGCAGGTTTGCCTACCCTGCAGGCGTGGGCGGCAGCTCTACTCTGCCCCTACTCCAAATGGGGTGACGTGTCTGTCGTACCGGCAGGCCACTGGGCCTGTCCCGCTGGTCGGTCGCAGATCTGCCCACCTTTCAGGCACGGGTGGAGGCTCTGCTCTGCCCCTACTCCAATTGGGGTGTCGTGACTACCCCGCCTGCAGGACGCTGGGCCTGTTCCTGGCAAGGGAGGCGACTCTGCTCTGTCACTACTCCAATTAGGGTGGTGTTTGTACCACGCCGGCAGGCTCCTGGGCCTGATCCGCCGGTCTGTTGTAGGTCTGCCTACCTTGAAGGCGCGGGCGGCGGATCTGCCCTGCCCCTCCTACCACGCCTGCGGACCCCTGGGCCTGATCTGCAGGTTGATCACTGGTCTGCTCACCCTGCGGGCACGGGTGACGGTTCCGCTCCGCCCCCACTCCAATTGGGGTCACGTGACCACCACACCGGCAGGGCCTGATCCGGGCGTGGGAGAAGGATCTGCTCTGCCCCTACTCCAGTTGGGGTGACGTGTGTACCACACTGGCAGGCCACTGGCCCTGACCCGCCAGGCTGTCACAGGTCTGTTTTCCTTGCAAGCGTGAAGGGCGGCTCTGCCCTGCCCCTCCTACTACACCCATGTACTACTGGGTCGTGGGTCTGCCCACCTGGCGGGTGTGGGTGGCGGCTCCGCTCCACCCCCTCTCCAATTGGGGTCACGCGGTCACCATGCTGGTGAGCCACTGGGCCTGCTCCGGGGGCTGGCGGCGGCCCGGCTCCTCCCCTCTGGCTCGAGGACAAATTGAGGAGACTCGGGTGACTGAGCCTCACCCCCCTTACCAGGAGACCAACTGCTTATGTCACCGCTGGTATTGATGAAGATCTCTCCTCCACCGCTTTCTGCTGACATCAGATCTCTGCCATGTTGGTATCCTATGCGAATGGCAGCATTTCGTTCCCCTTGCCAGGCAACCCAAGCAACGGGTGAGTCCTGACCGGCCCTCAGCAGGACCCGGACCGAGACGCAGTTTCCGCGGGCTCCTAGCCCCGGTCCAGGGAAGTTCCGGGAGCCGGAACTCGGCCGCTCCGTGCTCGGTGTAAGCTCCTATAAGTGTAAGCTCCAAGAAGCAGCCCCCGCGGGCTCAGTTCCGGGAGCCGGAATTCGGCTGCTTAGTGCTTGGTGTATGCTCTGATAGTAGCAGGGTCCAAGAAGCAGCCTCCGCAGGCTCTGCAGCCCTGAGCCAGGGCGGTTCCGGGACGGTTCCGGGAGCCGGAACTCGGCCGCCCCGCGCTCGGTGTTCACTCCGATAAGATCAGATTCTAAGAAGCACCCAGGCGCTGAACCCTAGTAATCTGTCTGCAAGCCGCAGGCGAATTGCAGCCTGAAATTACCTGTTCTATGGCTGAATGATCTGCGGTCAGTCAAAAACAGGTATGGTGACGTCAGTTTACCAACATGGTGGCTGCTGGCCTCCTCTGTGGTCTGACCGGTGTGGAGAACTGAGATGGACAGCTTCCTTCCCCCGTCTCGATCCCAGAATTCAGCCCTGAGTGCGGTGCTTGTGCGGCTGGCAGAAACTGCAGCACTGTAACCCTGCGTCTCTATCCCAGCGCGCGTTGCAGACTCTAGCCGCGGGGCAATTTGCTGAATAAGCAGTGTTACCCTCCGTGCCACAAACCTCTCGCGTTTGAGTCCCCGTAGCCGATCCTCGTGCGATGGAAATCCTTCCTCCAGGTTCCGGCGCACCCCACTATTGCTGGAAATTCCTAACAAGTTATCCTTTAGCCGTCCTGACTTGTCATACTCCCACACAGTGAAGCAGCACACGGGGGTAATGCACTCCCCTCGCCGCCATCTTCTTTTCCGCATTTATATTTTAAACCATCACAAACCTTGGTGCTGAAGATCCAATTTTACTAGTTTTTTTCTTGTTACCTCCCATGTTTGTGCATGATTTTTTGAAAATCTCTGTCATGCTTAGATTTCTACTGTAAGATTTTCAGAAACAAAGATTCTGATGGTGTATTTATAGCATTTAAATTACCAGTTAAAAACAAATCCAGTTATTATATGGTCTATTATATTTTCCCAATCTTTGTTGGAAAGGTGGTTTGACAAAAAGTCTCCTAAGCACACTTGGTATTACTAACCGAGAGTGTGGAGTAAGTCAGTAATTCAGGCTACATAGATGGATTGGAGAACAATATTAGTGACTCAGACTTTGACCCATGAACAAAGTCTTTCATTAGTCATGCCAAATGCCTGTCATGTTCCTGGCTTAGTATTGGAGCAGTGACTTATTTGCTAATGTTTGGAAGTGATAGTGCTGATCATGTTTGGGAGAAATAATCTTTCACCCTGCTTGGGTGGACAGATGGGCTCAGAGCCCAGAGATGAAACAGTAGACGGCAACTTGCTGTGACAACAGAGACCAAATGGTCCAGAGTAAAAAAAAAAAAAAAAAAACTGTGAACCACAGAGGAGAAAGGAGAGAGCAGATGTGTTCTCTAGCAGACATGTTCTCTAGAAGATAAAGGAACATGGAGGGCAGTAGTGTATTAGTGCATTCTGTGCTTCTATAATAACATATCTGTATTGAGTATTTTATAAAGAAAAATGGTTTATTTAGCTCACAATTCTGGCAGCTAAAAAGTTCAAACAACATGGTACCTCTGTCCTGGAGAGTATTACAAATAATAGAATGCTGCAAAAAAATCAAGCACATGCTTGGAAGGGCAAGGCAAAACTTTATTTCAGCCAGAAGGGTGTCTTCCAGAAACTGGCTAGCAAGCACACCTGGGTGGGCAGTCCACTGGTATACATGTCTAATGCAGTGCTGCCCTTCACCCTGAATGGAGTACTCAGTGGTCCAATCTTCACAATTGGCTAATTTTAGAATTAGGGCTTGCAAAGGGGAAGGGCTGCAATTGAAAATGGCCACAATAGGATCTAATTAAGGTTGAGTACTATATTCTGAAAATAGACCACCAAACTATTTCTCACCTAGAGCACAGCCTGGCTATGTTGCAACGTGGTGGAGAAGCAGAAAGGGAATCAGCAGCATGCATATAAGGCCAAGTACATGGGGTGACCTCATTTTATACCAACCCACTCTCTTTGGAACTGACTCCATGAGACTAAATTTAATCCTTTGGAGGCCATAACTCCATGAGTTTATCATTTTCCTAGGCCCCACCTCTTAATGGTACCATCGTTTCCCAACATGGCCACACAGGAGAATAAGCTTCCAGCATATGAAACACTTTTGTTGGGGCATTCAAACCATAGTCAAATCATCACAAGTGGGAATGAGGATAATGAGAAAATGAGGATATAAAACCATGAAAGATCTTGGGACTTGAGCTATGGTTTGGACCCCAACATGAAGGACTTCCAACTGTATGGCAATGCCTGTGGTGACAACCCAGCCTCCCTGTAACTCAAAGGCTACAGTAGCCACACTGGAGATATTTTACTAACTGCCCAAAGCCTTTTTTGTTTTGTTTTGTTTTTCAGTACTATAGATTGTACCATGGACATTTCACCACTGAGATGCATTCCTTGTTCTATTAAGACAGGGTCTTGCTAAGTTGCCCAGGCTGGCCTTAAATATGTGATCCTTCTGCCACATTCTGCTGAGACAAATCCTATTTAAAACACTGTGATGTAGAGGCTGGTTTTATGCCTTAGTGGTAGAGTACTTGCCTAGCATGTGTGAGGCACTGCGTTTGATTGTCAGTACCACATATAAGTAAACAAAGGTACATCAACAACTACTAAAATATTTAAAAAGAAAAAGCACAATGCTCTATTTCCCAGAACCATTCCTCATCTTTGACATCTTGTTCGCACAAAGATTATGATATTAAGCAGAACCGGAGCACAATACTGTAAATTAGAATTCAAAAGAAATATCAGTTAAATGCTTACTCACTGGTGGCAATCAATCTTTCTTTCTTTCTTTCTTTCTTTCTTTCTTTCTTTCTTTCTAACAATTATTTAGCTCAGTGGTTTTCAAACCAGGCAATATCTGGGAACATTTTTTGGTTGTCACAAAAACAATGCAGGTGCTTGTGACATATATGGGGGGAAGCCAGGGATCCTGTTAAACTTCCTAAGTGTGTAGGGCAAACATTACCACAAAGAACCATCTGAACCAAAGTGTCAGTGGTGCTAAGGATAAGAAACCCAGATTCAGAGTTTAGCAAGTCTTGACAGAGTACCAGTGCCTGGGAACACAGAAACCACTTAGACTTGACTCATGACACCAAGAAACTGGCAGGCTTGGAAGTGAGAAACAAGGTGCCTGAGACTAGAGGGCTGTGTGTTTCCAGGAGTAAAAACAGTCTGTGCATATATTGATTGTTGGCAACAGGTCCACCTTGGCCCCTGGAGCCCTACCTCCACTAGTTTGTTCTGCATGCCAGTGTGGCCAGCTCACAAGGCCATGGCGAACTTGCGGTTTTTCTGTTCCTGCTTGTCCGTCTGAGACATATGTGTCCCACGGGAATGCCTTGACCTTTTCTGGTCTGATGGACTTATTGTTAAGGGAGGTTTCGGTACCTGACAATAATAGATGTTGAAACTAAATTTCTCCCCCCTCCCTCCTGCTTTTGGGTAGTTTTCCACTTCTGCTGCTTGGGGTATAAAAAAAGGTGTGTTAGCAATAAAGATTATTGACTCCTGGATGAAGAACCTTGGTGTCCTGTGTGTCTTTTAACCTCGCCGTCCCTCGCCGGACTCGGCTCCCTTGGCCGGACGCGGCAATTGGAGGCTCCCACTGAGATCCGGAAAGCAGGGGTAAGCGGACGGGGCTCACCTTCTAAGAAAGAAGGGGGAGGATTGGTTTAAAGATATTTTAAAGAGACAGGGTACGTACCATGGGTAACTCAACAGCGAAGGTTCGTCTGGCCAACGAACTGAAAGAGCTGTTAAATACACAAGGAACAGGAATAAAAACTAAGACTGCAACCGAATTCGTTGAAATTATTGCCCAGGCTTGTCCTTGGTTTCTGACAGGAGGATTTCTTAATAATAGTGACTGGGACCTGGTGAGGCATGACCTTCAGAAATTATTGAGGGACCGGGGCTCGGACAGTGTCCCAGTTGCCACCTTTTCCTTATGGAGGTTGGTAAAGGATGCTTTATTAACAGATAAAGTAAAGATCAAGGATCAGCTTGCTGAATGTGAACAGGCCCTTAATCAGGTGCAGGAAGAGCAAATGGCAGAATCCTTAAAGGATGAGGGTCCTCTTGAGGACTCGGGCTCGGAGGGTAGGAAACGCCTCCAGATTTCTAAGCCCAAAAAGGATCCTGAGGACCTCAGTTCTCTCTCTGAGGAAGAGGAGGGATTAGAAAGGGAGATAGAGGAACTAGAACATCGCCTTAAAAGGGCAAATGTGAGGGTGCCTAGGGCCCCCTCAATTGCCGCACCTCCTCCCTATAATCCTGATTGGAATGAGGACGCCCCTACTAGACGGGCGGGGGTCCACTGGGGTTCTAGAGCGGCTCAGGTTTTTCCAATGATTGAAAACGCCGATGCTGATGGACAGCCGGCCAGAGCCCATGTCCCCCTAGCCTTCAAGGACATAAAACAGCTTAAGGAGGCGGTCATTAATTATGGACCTCATGCCCCTTTCACATTGACCCTCTTCGAGTCTTTCTCAGCCAGTCAACTGATACCTAATGATTGGCAGCAACTTTGCAGGGCTGTGTTATCTGGAGGGGATTTCTTATTGTGGAAAAGTGAATATCATGAAAGGTGCCGCGAGCTGGCTCAGATTAACCTGAATGCGGGCCATCAACGGCGAAATGCTGAAATGTTGACAGGAACTGGGCAGTATGCCACCATAGGCCAACAAATTAATTACGACCCAGGTGTTTATGCTCAAATAGCCTCAGCTGCAGTTCATGCCTGGAAAGCCCTGCCCATTTCTAAGACTGAAGCAAAAATTTCCAAGATCTCTCAAGGACCCTCTGAACCTTATTCAGACTTTATAGCCCGCCTAATGCAGGCTGCTGGAAAAATATTCCCTAATCTGGAACAGGCTATGCCACTTATTAGACAACTGGCATATGAAAACGCTAACACTTACTGCCAAAATGCTATTAAGTCCTCCCGGGCCAAAAGTATAGATGACATGATTCGAGCATGCAAAGATATAGATGGGCCTCATATTACTGGTCAGGTTTTGGCTGCTGCCCTTAAGACTGGAATGCAAAAAGCTGATAACAGGGGAACCCGCTCTAAGGGGTGTTTTAAGTGTGGGAAAGAGGGACATATAAAGAGAAACTGCCCGGAAAGGAGCGAGGGTGCTGGCAGAGGGATGCCTGGACTTTGTCCTAGATGTCATAAAGGAAATCATTGGAGCAGTGAGTGCAGGTCAAAATTTGACATCCAGGGTAACCCAATACCGTCGGGAAACGGGAGCAGGGGCCCGCCCCGGGCCCCGGAAGCCAAAGTGTACGGGGCAGTGCAGGGACAGAACAGTGCCCCAGGGAGTGGGCGTCTCCGCCGCCTCCCACTGACCAACCCCTTTCTATCTGGGAACTCCCCAGGGGAACACCAGGAAGCGCAGGACTGGACCTCAGTTCCACCTCCCGAGCGGTATTAACTCCCCAAATGGGACCTCAGACGCTGCCTACTGGGGTTTTTGGACCCCTGCCAGAGAGGACGGTGGGACTAGTGTTGGGACGAGGTAGCGCAACTCAGTGGGGCTTGAAGATTCTTACGGGGGTTGTTGATGCTGATTATCAGGGAGAAATAAAAATAGTAGTAGAAGCTACCCAAGGAATTGTTATTCTTCCCCCCGGGGAGCGTATAGCTCAATTGCTGCTGCTACCCTTAGCTTCCATTCCTGGGCACGCCCTCCGTGGGTCCCGGGGCGACGGCAGCTTTGGCTCCACTGGAACTCCCCAGGCCTTTTGGGTAGCTCATTTGGATTCGCGTCCCAACCTGACCATTGAGATACAGGACAAGGCTTTCAAGGGAATACTAGATACGGGGGCGGATGTCTCTGTCATTTCTGAAAAACAATGGCCACCTGCCTGGCCCCTCCAGAGTCCCTCGGCCATATTACAGGGGATAGGACAGACCCGACCAAAAAGAAGTGCCTCCTTTTTAAAATGGAGAGATGGTGAAGGACATAGTGGCCATTTCCAGCCCTATGTGGTGACTGGACTCCCCACGAACCTTTGGGGGAGGGACTTGCTTCATCAAATGGGGGCTATTCTCACTACCCAGACTTTGAAAGGAAATAATGACTTTGTTAATGATGCAATGCTAGACATGGGATGGATCCCTGGAAGGGGACTAGGAAAGAGACATGAGGGCAGAATATCACCCGTGGATCCAGCAGAACAGGTTACCCGGCGGGGAAGAGACCGGAGAGGACTGGGAAATTTATCCTAGGGGCCACTGAAGTGCGGCCACCTCCACTGTCCATTACTTGGTTATCAGATGACCCTGTGTGGGTAGAACAGTGGCCCCTAACTAAGGACAAATTACAGGCCGCTTCCCTATTAGTTCAAGACCAGCTTAAGTTAGGACATGTGGTGCCCTCTACCTCCCCTTGGAATACCCCTATTTTTGTTATACAAAAGGGGTCTGGGAAGTGGAGACTTCTTCAGGACCTACGAGCTATTAATAAAACTATGCAACCCATGGGACCCTTACAACCAGGGCTACCCTTTCCTACTGCGATCCCAAAGGATTGGCATCTTATTGTCATAGATTTAAAAGATTGTTTCTTCTCTATCCCCTTAGACCCACGAGACCGAAAGCGTTTCGCTTTTTCCTTGCCTTCCACAAACTTTAGGGAACCTTACCAACGGTATGAATGGACTGTCCTACCTCAAGGGATGACTAATAGTCCTACAATGTGCCAATATTTTGTAGCTGAGGTTTTGCGACCCTTTCGACAGCAGTTCCCACAGCTCTACCTCATTCATTATATGGATGACATCTTACTGGCAGGGCCCAAGAAAGAAAGGCTTCTTCAATCTTATGAAGTCCTCCAATCCCTTCTAAAAGGGGCAGGGCTGGTCATAGCACCCGAAAAGGTGCAGTTTCAACACCCTTACAATTATTTGGGATACATCATTAATAACATAGGAATCTTTCCCCAGAGACCCCAGTTCCAGATAAATCAGCTCAAAACTTTACATCAGTGGCAGACATTCCTCGGAGAAATACAGTGGCTGCGCCCATCCTTTCATATTCCAACTGGAGAGCTCAAACCCCTGTATGACCTCTTGCGAGGAGATCCTTCTCCTACGTCGTGTAGAGTACCTACACCAGAAGCCTTACGAGCACTGAGGCTAATAGAAGAGGCTCTGCAGGACATGCAGATTACGCAGATAGATTATTCTCTGCCCTTGTCATTTATAGTTCTACCTTCTAAAATTACTCCCACAGGAGTGTTCTGGCAAACGGGTCCCATTTATTGGGTCCACTTGCCGGCTTCTAACCCCCGGGTATTGACTCCCTTTTATGAGCTAGTTATTAACTTAATTTGGAAGGCTAAATATTTGGGTGATGCATTGTTTGGAAAAACCTTTGACATACTTATTCAACCTTACACTCAAGATATGATACACAAGTTACAACAAGAACATGACCTTTGGTGTCTTTTCCTGTGCAGCTTCAAGGGTCAGATTGATAATCACTTCCCTAAACATAGACTTTTGGAGGGCTTTAAAAGGTGTCCCATTATCTTCCCAAAGATTATGAAAAGGGAACCTATTCCAAAGGCCCAAACTGTATATACAGATGGGGCCAAAAATGGATTTGCTGTCGTTTTTGATGGATCTCAAATTCTCCGACAACCTGTGTCAGGTCAGTCGGCCCAAAAGGCAGAAGTTGAAGCTTTAATCATAGCTCTCAAAGTCTATAGTTCTATTCCTCTTAATGTATATACTGACAGCTTGTATGTAGCCAATCTGGCTCTAGTCATAGAAACAGCATCATATATTGGAAAGCAATCCACCATCACAGAACAACTACAGGTAGTTCAGCTTCTCATTTGGGCTAGACGAGATCCTCTATACATTGGCCACATCCGAAGCCATTCAGGGCTCCCTGGACCTTTGTCAGAGGGCAACGCAAAAGCAGACGCTGCTACTCATGCTGTTGGCCTTTCCTGTGTGACGACCGAATATGATAAGGCCTTACAATTCCATAACAAATTTCATTTAAATGCACAGTCTTTACGCTTCCACACAGGATGTTCACGAGACCAAGCTTTACAGATTGTCTCATTATGTCCAACCTGTGCACCATTTATTCATTCTCCTTCCCTTGGGTTAATCCAAGAGGACTACAACCTAATGATGTCTGGCAAACTGATGTTACACACTTCCCTAGCTTTGGTAAGCTCTCCTTTATACATGTTTCCACTGACACATATTCTGGCTTCATTTTTGCCACCTTACATACTGGAGAGAAGGCTAAGGATGTAATCAGTCATCTTCTAAAAGCCTTTTCCTCCATGGGCACCCCACGATGCCTCAAAACCGATAATGGTCCCGCATATGTAAGTCAGGCGGTTCAACGGTTTTGCACCCAATGGGAAATTAATCATAAGACTGGAATCCCTTATAATCCACAGGGACAAGCTATCGTGGAACGAGCCCATCAACATTTAAAAACTTATTTACAAAAAACAAAAGAGGGGGAGATATACCGGAATTGTCAGGGACCACAAGCACTTCTAAGCATAACCTTATTTACTTTAAATTTTTTACTCACTGACACTGGAGGGCGCACGGCTGCACAACGCCACTTTTCCCCTCCCACTGTACAAGATGCTCAAATAAGGTGGAAAGATTTATCCACCGGAAAGTGGCAACCCCCGGCTCCACTCTTAGCTAGAGTGAGGGGAGCTGTATGTGTTTTTCCCCCAGGAACTGAGAAGCCCATTTGGATCCCGGAGCGCTGCACCAGACCGGTGAATGAAAATTCAAGACAAAATGAAGTTCCCAAGATGGCTGATCCTGCCGCTGTTGTTCTCACCCCTTCAAGTGAGTGCCGAGACACACCTCATGAGCTGGACCCCTCTTGTGGCATTCCTTCTGGACAGGTTTGCTGAAGGAGGGCTTGACCCCCCACCTGGGAATATTCATGAATATCTTTTTGGAGCCCCTTGTGAGTGTAAGGGAGGGCCCCGGCACTCGGCCCCCTCTGGTTATATCCAGAGCATTGATTGTGGGACTAAAGTAGCCTACATGGCGGCTGAACTCAATGAAAACATCGGAGGATTTAAGCAACCAAAATGGGTATGTGTTAATAAGCCCGGACTTGTTGTCCCTAATCCGACCGAGACTCTTGGAAGCTGTCCCGCCACTTGTCATTACACCCCGGCAATGCACATCTCCTGTTATACATCGGCCTCAATTTGTGTTAATAATCAAGGAAAACAGTATTTTGAGGCCATCCTAACTAACACCCGTGGAGAATGGGGGACCACTTATAATTATATTCCTTTTCTTGGTGACCGGGGAGGGGAAGGCATCACGACTCGGTTAACGGAGGCGGGATGTGAGGGCGTCGTGGGTAAACCCTCCTGCTGGCCCATGCAGGCCCCTATCGGAATCTCTGACGGAGGGGGACCCACTGATGCTATTAAACACCTTCAGGTGATTAAGCTTTTAAAGCCGGAGATCCCTAAGCCTACATACCACCCCTTGATATTGCCCAAATCCCAGTTTCCTGATTTAGATGCCAATACATTAGATATCCTAGAAACCACCTTTTCTTTACTTAACAGTTCCAACCCTACCCTTGCTGGTGATTGCTGGCTCTGCATGACGGCAGGTGCAGTCATGCCATTGGCGGTTCCCATCAATTATACCATTGATGATGACAACACATGTCAATCTGGGCTGCCCTTTAAGGTGCAGCCTCTAGGTGGTTTTATGTCATGCCTTCTAGGCATGATGCAAAATAATACCTATGATGTTGATGTTGGAGTCTCTTCCTTTGGAAACTGCTCATTAGTAAAGAATTACTCCTCACCTACTCCGCCCATTTGTCCCCCTAATGGTACAGTTTTTATGTGTGGTGGAAATTTAGCTTTTCCCAGGCTCCCAGCAAATTGGACTGGTGGTTGCGTTCTGGCATTACTGCTTCCTGATATCACGATTATCTCAGGAGATGAACCCCTACCCATTCCTAGCCTAGACATCTTAGTTAGAAGACACAAGAGAGCTGTGCAGGCCTTACCACTCCTTGTTGGCCTTGGAATAACAGCTGCTGTGGGTACAGGCACGGCAGGATTGGGTACGGCTATACATTCTTACCGCCGCCTATCTCAACAGCTTATAGATGATGTGCAAACCCTGTCGGGAACCATTAAAGACTTACAAGACCAGATAGACTCCCTAGCAGAAGTAGTTCTTCAGAACAGGCGGGGTTTAGACTTGCTTACTGCCAATCAAGGGGGAATTTGTTTAGCCCTTGGGGAGAGGTGCTGTTTTTATGCTAACAAATCTGGCATAGTTCGCACAAAAATTAAACAACTCCAAGAAGACCTAGAAAAAAGGAGGAGGGAATTATTTGAGAACCCTCTCTGGACTGGACTTAATGGATTTTTGCCTTATCTTCTTCCCTTATTGGGACCATTGTTAGGCCTCCTTCTAGTAGTGGCAATAGGACCCTGCATTGTAAATAAGATAGTACAATTCATTAAGGATCAAATTAATATCTTAGCCTCTAAGCCGATACAGGTTCACTATCAACGCTTGAAGATGGATGATCGCCTCTCTGAGATATACTTCAGACCTATCCGAAGATGAGTGTCCTCCTTAAAAGAAGAACTCCTGCCATATCTTTTCTCTATGCATACCTCTCCCTCTTGCCTTCCTGTACTAGGATCTTTGCTGTCTAATCTCTCGGTCCAATCACATCTGCCATTCGGCGGTGACGGTCATGGGTCCCGTAGGTGGAGACGGTTAAGCGTTTACCGCAATAATGTCTTGATAGGTCATAACACCTTGAGCTGATCTTGTAGTACCCAGTGACGGGCAACTTTCACGCTTGCTGTGCGACCTAAGACAGGGAATCGGGGCCTTCCCAGAGACGGGTAAGCATCGCAAGGGCTGTGAACGACCTAAGACAGGGGCTACTTGATTCCCACTGGCATGCAAAAAACAAAAGAGGGGGACTTGTTGGCAACAGGTCCACCTTGGCCCCTGGAGCCCTACCTCCACTAGTTTGTTCTGCATGCCAGTGTGGCCAGCTCACAAGGCCATGGCGAACTTGCGGTTTTTCTGTTCCTGCTTATCCGTCTGAGACATATGTATCCCACGGGAATGCCTTGACCTTTTCTGGTCTGATGGACTTATTGTTAAGGGAGGTTTCGGTACCTGACAATAATAGATGTTGAAACTAAATTTCTCCCCCCTCCCTCCTGCTTTTGGGTAGTTTTCCACTTCTGCTGCTTGGGGTATAAAAAAAGGTGTGTTAGCAATAAAGATTATTGACTCCTGGATGAAGAACCTTGGTGTCCTGTGTGTCTTTTAACCTCGCCGTCCCTCGCCGGACTCGGCTCCCTTGGCCGGACGCGGCAATTGATCAAACCCAGTATGCTGCTGGAATGGGTGTTGTTTTGCTTTACTTTCTTTGGAAAACAAGTCATTTCCTTTCTTCAGGGCTGAATTCAGCTTTTGGCCTGCATAGAAGTAAGGACAGGAGGGGGAGTAGAAAGAGAAAAGGGCAGAGAAAAAGAGGGGCTGAGTATAGAAGACTGTACTGTACTTCAAGTTTATTTTGGAACCCTGCTGGTTAACAAAGTCCCATCTTCTTGTGGACCATCCCACAGTGGGGACGGTGAACTGCAGCTGCAGAGCCAGTCTGAATACTGACAGTATCTCAGATGTCTGTGATTCAGGGATGTTACTCCCTCCTCAGCCTGAGGGAGGAGGACTGATCCAAGGCTCCTGCCAACCCAAGCTTGCAGTCATACTTCTGGTACTCTGTTGGCTTCAGAAAGTCATTTGCTGGCATTCAGGGTCACAGCAGCAGGGAACAGTACAAAGAATGGCAGCTGAATTCAACACCCATAATGAAGCAGAAAGCATTAAGTTGTTTATTCACTGAGTTCCTTCTGAGCATGGTTGTAGTTAAAATGTACTCTTTGCTAGATTTATTGAGCCTGAAGCAACTTGTAGCTAAACTGGTCACTTAATCTATTGCATTACTAATAGCTGAAGGATTTCCTTTCACTGAAAACTCCAGGTAGCATGACCAAATGTCCAAGGCTCAAGGAAAGTTTCCCTCTCTTTCTGGAAAACCTCATCGAACAGCTAAAGGAGTAAGTTGTTGCTCTCCCCCATACAGATGGCAATTTGTTGTTCTGGAAACAAAAGTCAGATTTATTCTGCTTGTAGATGAGAACAGAGAATTTACCATGAAACCAATTACTCAAATGCAGAACCTTGAATTCTTAGAAATAATGCCATTGAATTTTCCTGCTGAGAGACAAACCATTTCTATTTTAAAAACCTGCTTTTCTTTGAAATTGTTTCTAATGTAGTAGTAATTAAGAATATCATAAAGTTAAGAAAGACCTGCTTGAATCCCCAGCTGCATGCATGACATTGGATTAAGGACATTCAATTTATTGAAGAAATGAATAATTATGTGTCAAGCACACATTTTGAGCTATTGGAGTGGGCTAGGCATGTGCTCTGAGCCTGGTCTTTCTCTGTGAATTTGTGTAATCATGGTCCCCTTCACCTATTGAATATTGCCCCTGTTGCTTAAAGGAGTATATTTTCTCCTCTTCTTCCTCTCCTTCTCCCCGGGGGCAAAAAAAAAATAGTTTGAGTTATCTGTCCAAGAGAAGAAGATGTCACCTAGAACTAGGAAGTGACTATCTCAAAAATTAACAAGTGAAATTCAACCCACCATCAGGGCTCACCTGGAACCCCCTGTCAGGGCACACCTGGAATGTAGTCTTTGATTAGCTTCTTTTAAAGCCCTCTGTTTTATATATCAAAGTACATTCTACTATTGTATAACAAAAAAGAACAAATACAATAATTAGAAAAAAAGCCCTCTGTTTTCCCTTTTAAGCAGATTCATAGGCTCTGGGATAGAGTCCCCTGTGTTTCTCCTTTGCTAGCAAAGCAATAAAACTTCTTTGTCCTTTTTCTCAAAACCATGTTCTGATTATTGGATTGGCATTTGGTACAAGGACCAAGTTTTGGTAACACAATGACCAAGATTTCAGTAACACTTGGTGAAGCTGAAGTGTCAGAAAAGGTTGATAAGTGGCATCAAATATACCTTAGCCCTACTCCACATTTCACTTTTTTTTAATGATGTTTTCTCAGCCTTTTTGCACATGCTGTGGCCAGCTCTCTGGGTTGCTTGACCTAATTTTCATTTTTCTATTTTCACTAGAAGCACTTATTTTAAGAGAGACAATATATAGACCAAAGAATATCTAGACATTGGAGGGAGATTCATTACAGTGTTCCATAACTGGGGCTGTTACTGAAAGCTCAGTCCTGGTTCCCAATTTTTTAGAAAAAGGAAAAAGGATTATTGCTTTGCTAGGAAAAGAGAAACACAGGGGACTCCTGTCCCAAAGGCTGTGATTCTGTTCATCCACAGGAGCAGGGGCCTTTAAAGAAGGGACTCAAAGGCTACATTCCTCTTGATTCTTACTGGAGTTGACATTCACTTGTTTATTTGGAAGATAGTCATTTCTGGGACCTTCTAGTGCCATGCTGAAAGTCTGCAAGGCTTCATTCCAATATTTGGGTGTGTATTCAGGGATGGGTTACTTTGCCTAGGATGGGGAGGAAACATGATCCTGTTTCCCCTGAGATTAAGAGAGAGAAAGAGGAAGAAACTTGTCAATTAAAAAAATAATTTGCAGTGGCAGAGCAACAAGGGTTATATTCAAAGCATAAAATGGACAACTGTTACAGGGACTTCTGGGAAAATGAGGCAGTGTTACAGGACTTCACTGGATGCTTTGACTATATCCCTTGTTGATTTGAAACTTAACATTTTCTTTTCTTTTTCCCAATCTTCTCCTCCCTGATCCTTTTTTTTTCCTTTTTCTTCCTGATATTTTTCTTGGAAGAACCCTTATCTTCTCCTTCCTCATATCTATTTCTTAATCTTATTTCTCTTAATCACTTCTTTAACACTCCCTCCCGCCATTCCCCATGATTGACAGAAACACAGACTCTGGGAAAGAAGTCACTCTGTTTTTTTTTTTTTTCCCCTTTTTCTCAAAACCTTGTCTTCATTATTGGATTGACATCAAGGAGTGGGCTTCCCATTACAGCTGCACGAATTCACACTTCAAATCCCAATTATTTAGATCTAGTCAGAAAGATTTCAGACATGATGCTCAGAGTAACAGGTTGATGTTCCTCTGCTCAGTTGTTTATTACTTCTGATAACAAGGAACAGGGTGAGCTTCCATGTATATTTTCTCCCTACACATTTTCTTTCTTTTGCCTGAAAGAACAATAAAAAAATCTGAAAGTTGGTTGACCTTTTTGTACTCATTGTGATGTGATCTGTCTCAAAGATGAAGAATCAGCAGAAACAAGGAGCCTAGATTCTTTATAATTTCCTTAGACAAATAAATGGAAGGAAAAAGCTCTGCCATTAGGCATTTTGACAGTTGAGACCTAAGCCAAGAAGTTTAGATTAAAAAATAAATAAAATCTTGATTTTATGCATAAAGTTAAGAGAGATACAATTGGAAGCATGGGATGTCATCTGGGATGACTTGGTATGAGTCTACCCCAGCTTCCCTGGAGAAAACAGGTCAGCTCCTGACACTAAGAGGATGGAGTTTTCCAACAGTGACACATTTTCAGAGCTTAGAAAGAACTAAAAGAACTGTCAATGGCCTTCTGTAACATAAAATTTTTCAGGATTCTCTTTCCCCAGATTACATGCCAGCAGAAAAAGTCCTTCCCTGGAGATGGGCATCTCAGTGCATCCCTTCCCAATGATGAGTATGTAAATGGATCATGAGAAAGATATGGACTGCAAATAAGTGAAATAGGAACCTGAAAAGAGAGACCCTTACAGAGATGGAAAGGTAGAGGTTGGTGAGGGAGTTGCAGAGAGAGATTATGAGCATGAAAGAAGCAGCCAGAAAGCAGCAGGAGGTAAAGCAAATGAAGAAATGTGAAATCTCAGTCTCCAGGAGGTAAAGGACAGCCACATAGGGAAGGGGAAGAAAAGGGGAGAAATCTCAGGAAGAGAGAGGGAGGAGAGAATGTGTTACCTGCAGGCATAGCACAGAGCAACTGTGGTGCTAGGACAAGAAGAGGGGTAGTAGATAACCAGAGGAGCCCAGGGAAGAGTACTTCAGGTATGGAGCTTAGGAATGTAGGTGTCCAGAGCATGGGGCCAGGAGCCCACAACAGGCAGGGCAGAGGGAGAGTGTGGATGGGGAAAAATGAGGCAGAAATATATGGAGATTGAGGACAATCAAGAGACTGGGGAGAAAGACTGACAAGGAGTGAAGGGAGTTGCAGAAATGAGGAAGATCAAGTGGAGAGATGGATAAGAGGAAAACGGGGAAGAATAGCAGGAGAGGAGAGGGAAGAAAAATGAGCAGAAACCCAGGTGGTGTAAAGAAACAGAAGAGAGATAAGGAAGAAAATTGCAAAACTACTGTCTATAAGGCTTGTATATTTTTAAGTTATTGGGTTAAAAAAATAGCTCTCTTATTCAGTAGTGCATTTACTCCCTTTGGCAGTGACCAAACTCATTGTGTTGAGTGACACCCTCCTTCCTTTTCCAGAATTGTGGTGTCATGTAGGGAGTATATGAGGTAAAATGGACAATCAAAGTGTTTTTCCTTTTGTCACACTGGATGCAAGACTGGTTACTCAGCAAAAAATTCTTCACCCCCAATCATGTAAAAGTGTGTGGATTACTCCCCATCTACAAAAACAGTCTGTGTCACCTAGAAAATTAGCATTCTATAATTACATTTACGTCTGGCAGTCATAACCTAGAGATATAAACAAATGCCACAGGCTGAGAGCATTCTCTTATAATGCTGTCCCCAGCTGTTATGCCAGTCCCATGAGGCACGTGGAACACCCTACTTGGGCCCTGTTAATTTGATAGAGTAGTTCACAACTGTCAGGAAAATATTGTACTTTTGTTTGTATGGTTGTTATGAAGAAAAAAAAAAAAAACACAGGTTACCAGGAATCAGGCAGATGGAAGAGCCATGCTAAAGATGAATTGAACCCATGAAGGGGGTTTTGGGAACCATGAGATACCGGGGAGGAATCTGTCAGAGAACTGGTCATAATTGAAAAAAAACACACATGCATTTTGGTTAGAGAGGACGTATTGTGTGTTGAATATCAGAACAGTTGAAAGAGGGTGGATTGTTCCTGCATCAGTAAAGGAAAGAGATTATTTTTTTTGGTGTGGGGGGTATTTATTTATTTTTATTAGTTGCTCAAGACAGTTTACAATGATCTTGACATATCATACATTTGATACAAATGGGGTATGAATTCTCATTTTTCCACATGTACAGATTGCAGGATCACCTTGGTTATACAGCCACATATATACATACAGCAATACTAGTGTCTGTTGTATTCTGCTGCCCTCCCTATCCCCCCTACCCTCCCCTCTTCTCCCATCACCTCTCTCTACACAATCTACTGTGACACATTTCTCTCTCGCTTTTTTCTCCTTCCCCCTCACACCATCATATATGTATTTTGTATAACAATGAGGGTCTCCTTCCATCTTCCTTGCAATTCCCCTTCTACCTCCCATTCCCTCCCACCTCTCTTCCCTGTTTAGTGGTCATCTTCTTCTCATGATCTTCCTCCCTATTCTGTTTTGAGTCACCCCCCTAATATCAGAGAAGACATTTGGCATTTGTTTTTTAGGGATTGGCTAACTTCACTTAGCATAATCTGCTCTAATGCCATCCATTTCCCTAGAAATGCCATGATCTTGTTATTTTTTAGTGCTGAGTAATATTCAATTGTGTATAAATGCCACATTTTTTTATCCACTCATCTAGTGAAGGGCATCTAGGTTGGTTCCACAGTCTAGCTATTGTGAGTTGTGCTGCTATGAATATTGATGTAGCTGTGTCCCCGTAGTATGCTCTTTTTAGGACTTTTGGGTAGAGTCCAAGAAGGGGAATAGCTGGGTCAAATGGTGGTTCCATTCCTAGCTTTCCAAGGAATCTCCATACTGCTGGGAGCCATTAGCCAAGTAGGTATGACAATTTCCTTGCCAGCATACCCCATGTTGCTGACATGTTGCAGTGACATTGAATGTAGGTGACCTTGCTCAAGGACCAAGGCAGATTAGGGTGTTCCCGGTTTTAAGATAATCGTGTTTAGGGCGTTCCCAGTTTAGGTTCCAGGTTTAAGGTTTAAGATTATTCCTGCTGGGAATAGGGCGTATCCTGCTGCCTGAGTTCCCCTTGAGTTCTCACGGGATTCAGACAGTACATTTTGGGAGACAGAAGCCCAGTGGAGGTGGATTTGGGCAGAGAACGTGGATTTGGGCAGAGAACGTGGATTTCCCCAGAACGTGATTGTAGAAGGCTGGTGTGAGTTCGGGAATAAAGAGTTGCTGTTTGAATCTACAAGCTGTGTGGTGGCTTGTGATTGTGTGCCCAGCCAGACTGCGGCATTTGTGCCCAGGCAGAATGCGGCACCATACTGCTTTTCAAATTGGCTGCACCAATTTGCAGTCCCACCAGCAGTGTACAAGTGTACCCTTTTGCTCACATCCTCGCCAGCACCTGTTATTGTTTGACTTCATAATGGCTGCGATTCTTACTGGAGTGAGATGGTATATTAGAGTGGTTTTAATTTGCATTTCTCTGATTGCTAGAGATGGAGAGCATTTTTTCGTGTACTTGTTGATTGATTGTATATCCTCCTCTGAGAAGTGTCTGTTCAGATCCTTGGCCCATTTGTTGATTGGGTTATTTGTTTTTTTGTTGTTTAACTTTTTGAGTTCTTTGTATACTCTGGAGATTAGAGCTCTATCTGAAGTATGAGGGGTAAAAATTTGTTCCCAGGATGTAGGCTCCCTATTTACCTCCCATATTATTTCTCTTGCTGAGAAAAATTTTTTTTTTAGTTTCAATATGTCCCATTTGTTGATTTGTGATTTTAACTCTTGTGCTATAGGTGTCCTATTAAGGAATTTGGAGCCCGACCCCACGAGATGGAGATTAGGGTCAACTTTTTCTTCTATTAGATGCAGAGTCTCTGGTTTGATTCCTAGCTCCTTGATCCATTTTGAGTTAACTTTTGTGCATGGTGAGAGAAAGGGATTCTATTTCATTTTGTTGCATATGGATTTCCAGTTCTCCAAATACCATTTGTTGAAGAAACTATCCTTTCTCCATTGCATGCTTTTAGCACCTTTGTCTAATATAAGGTAGTTGTAATTTTGTGGATTGGTCTCTGTGTCCTCTATTCTGAACCATTGGTCTGCCTGCCTGTTTTGGTACCAGTACCATGCTTTTTTTTTTTTTTTTTTACTATTGCTATGTATTATAGTTTAAAATCTGGTATCACTATACCTCCTGTTTCACTCTTCCTGCTTAGAATTTGTTTAGCTATTCTGGGTCTCTTATTTTTCCAGATGAATTTCATGATTGCTTTTTCTATTTCTGCGAGGAATGCCATTGGGATTTTGATTGGCATTGCATTAAACCTATAGAGTACTTTTGGTAATATGGCCATTTTAATGATATTAATTCTGCCTATCCATAAATAAGGTATATCATTCCATATTCTAAGGTCTTCTTTTATTTCCCTTTTTAGGGTTCTGTAGTTTTTGTTGTATAGGTCTTTCACCTCTTTTATTAGGTTGACTCCCAAGTATTTTTTTTTTTTTTTGAGGATATTGTGAATGGGTTGGTTGTCCTCATTTTAATTTCAGAGGATTTTTCACTTATATACCAGAATGCCTTTGATTTATGTGTGTTAATTTTATATCCTGCCACTTTGCTGAATTCATTTACTAGATCTAGGAGTTTCTTGGTAGAACCTTTTGGGTTTGCTAGGTATGGGATCATGTCATCCATAAATAGTGCTAATTTAAGTTCTTCTTTTCCTATCTTTATGCCTTTAATTTCTTTCATCTGTCTAATTGCTCTGGCCAGTGTTTCGAGAACTATGTTGAATAGAAGTGGTGAGAGAGGGCATCCCTGTCTTGTTCCAGATTTTAGAGGGAATGCCTTCAACTTTTCTCCATTTAGAATAATGCTAGCCTGAGGCTTAGCATTGATAGCTTTTACAATGTTGAGGAAAGTTCCTGTTATCCCTAGTTTTTCTAGTGTTCTGAACATAAAGGGATGTTGTATTTTGTCGAATGCTTTTTCTGCATCTATCGAGATGATCATATGGTTCTTATTTTTAAGTCTATTGATGTGGTGAATTATATTTATTGATTTCCATATATTGAACCAGCCTTTCATCCCAGGGATGAATCCTACTTGATCATGGTGCACGATCTTTTTGATATGTTTTTGTATCCGATTTGCCAGAATTTTATTGAGGATTTTTGCATCTATGTTCATTAGAGATATCAGTCTATAGTTTTCTTTCTTTGAAGTGTCTTTGTCTGCTTTAGGAATCAGGGTGATGTTGGCCTCATAGAATGAATTTGGCAGTACTCCCTCTTTTTCTATTTCCTGAAATAGCTTGAAAAGTATTGGTATTAGTTCTTCTTTAAAGGTTTTTTAAAACTCTGCTGTATACCCATCCGGTCCTGGGCTTTTCTTGGTTGGTAGTCTTTTTTTTTTTTTTTTTAAATTTTTTATTGTGGGTTGTTCAAAACATTACAAATTTCTTGACATATCATATTCCACACTTTGATTCTAGTGGGTTATGAACTCCCACCTTTACCCCATACACAGATTGCAGATTCACATCAGTTACACATCCATTGATTTACAAATTGCCATACTAGTGTCTGTTGTGCTCCGCTGCCTTTCCCATCATCCACCCTCCCCCCTCCCCACCTCTCCCCTCCCCTCCCCTCCTCTCTCTCTACCCCCTCCACTGTATAACCCTGAGGGTCTCCTTCCATTACCGTGCAATTTACCTTCTCTCTCCCTTTCCCTCCCACCTCTCATCCCTGTTAAATGTAAATCTTCTTCTCCTGTTCTTCGTCCCTACTCTGTTCTTAGTTACTTTCCTTATATCAAAGAAGACATTTGGCATTTGTTTTTTAGGGATTGGCTAGCTTCACTTAGCATAATCTGCTCTAATGCCATCCATTTCCCTGTAAATTCTATGATTTTGTCATTTTTTAATGCAGAGTAATACTCCATTGTGTATAAATGCCACATTTTTTTTATCCATTCGTCTATTGAAGGGCATCTAGGTTGGTTCCACAGTCTTGCTATTGTGAACTGTGCTGCTATGAACATCGATGTAGCAGTGTCCCTGTAGCATGCTCTTTTTAGGTCTTTAGGGAATAGACCAAGAAGGGGAATAGCTGGGTCAAATGGTGGCTCCATTCCCAGCTTTCCAAGAAATCTCCATACTGCTTTCCAAATTGGCTGCACCAATCTGCAGTCCCACCAGCAATGTACAAGTGTACCCTTTTCCCCACATCCTCGCCAGCACTTGTTGTTGTTTGACTTCCTAATGGCTGCCAATCTTACTGGAGTGAGATGGTATCTTAGGGTGGTTTTGATTTGCATTTCTCTGACAGCTAGAGATGTTGAGCATTTTTTCATGTACTTGTTGATTGACTGTATGTCCTCCTCTGTGAAGTGTCTGTTCAGGTCCTTGGCCCATTTGTTGATTGGGTTGTTTGTTCTCTTATTGTCTAATTTTTTGAGTTCTTTGTATACTCTGGATATTAGGGCTCTATCTGAAGTGTGAGGAGTAAAGATTTGTTCCCAGGATGTAGGCTCCCTATTTACCTCTCTTATTGTTTCTTTTGCTGAGAAAAAACTTCTTAGTTTGAGTAAGTCCCATTTGTTGATTCTAGTTATTAACTTTTGTGCTATGGGTGTCCTATTGAGGAATTTGGAGCCCGACCCCACCGACTGTAGATCGTAGCCAACTTTTTCTTCTATCAGACGGCGCGTCTCTGATTTGATATCAAGTTCCTTGATCCATTTTGAATTCACTTTTGTGCATGGCGAGAGAAAGGGATTCAGTTTCATTTTGTTGCATATGGATTTCCAGTTTTCCCAGCACCATTTGTTGAAGATGCTATCCTTCCTCCATTGCATGCTTTTAGCCCCTTTATCAAATATAAGATAGTTGTAGTTTTGTGGATTGGTTTCTGTGTCCTCTATTCTGTACCATTGGTCCACACGCCTGTTTTGGTACCAGTACCATGCTGTTTTTGTTACTATTGCTCTGTAGTATAGTTTGAAGTCTGGTATCGCTATACCGCCTGATTCACACTTCTTGCTTAGCATTGTTTTTGCTATTCTGGGTCTTTTATTTTTCCATATGAATTTCATGATTGCTTTCTCTATTTCTACAAGAAATGCCATTGGGATTTTGATTGGCATTGCATTAAACCTATAGAGAACTTTTGGTAATATCGCCATTTTGATGATGTTAGTTCTGCCTATCCATGAACAGGGTATATTTTTCCATCTTCTAAGATCTTCTTCTATTTCTCTCTTTAGGGTTCTGTAGTTTTCATTGTATAAGTCTTTCACCTCTTTTGTTAGGTTGATTCCCAAGTATTTTATTTTTTTTGAAGATATTTTGAATGGAGTGGTTGTCCTCATTTCCATTTCAGAGGATTTGTCGCTGATATACAGGAATGCCTTTGATTTATGCGTGTTGATTTTAAATCCTGCCACTTTGCTGAATTCATTTATTAGCTCTAATAGTTTCTTTGTAGAGCCTTTTGGGTCTGCTAGATATAGAATCATATCATCTGCAAATAGTGATAATTTAATTTCTTCTTTTCCTATTTTTATGCCTTTAATTTCTTTCGTCTGTCTAATTGCTCTGGCCAGTGTTTCGAGAACTATGTTGAAGAGAAGTGGAGAGAGAGGGCATCCCTGTCTTGTTCCAGATTTTAGAGGGAATGCCTTCAGTTTTTCTCCATTCAGAATAATGCTAGCCTGAGGCTTAGCATAGATTGCTTTTACAATATTGAGGTATGTTCCTGTTATCCCTAGTTTTTCTAGAGTTTTGAACATAAAGGGATGCTGTACTTTGTCAAATGCTTTTTCCGCATCTATCGAGATGATCATATGGTTCTTATTTTTAAGTCTATTGATGTGGTGAATAACATTTATTGATTTCCGTATATTGAACCAGCCTTGCATCCCAGGGATGAATCCTACTTGATCATGGTGTACAATTTTTTTTATATGTTTTTGTATCCGATTCGCCAGAATTTTATTGAGGATTTTTGCATCTAGGTTCATTAGAGATATTGGTCTGTAGTTTTCTTTCTTTGAAGTGTCTTTGTCTGGTTTAGGTATCAGGGTGATGTTGGCCTCATAGAATGAATTTGGAAGTTCTCCCTCCTTTTCTATTTCCTGAAGTAGCTTGAAAAGTATTGGTATTAGTTCTTCTTTAAAGGTTTTGTAAAATTCTGCTGTATACCCATCGGGACCTGGGCTTTTCTTAGTTGGTAGTCTTTTGATGGTTTCTTCTATCTCCTCAATTGATATTGGTCTGTTTAGGTTTTCTATATCCTCCTGACTCAATCTGGGCAGATCATATGACTTAAGAAATTTATCTATGCCTTCACTATCTTCTAATTTATTGGAGTATAAGGATTCAAAATAGTTTTTGATTATCTTCTGTATTTCTGAAGTGTCTGTTGTGATATTGCCTTTTTCATCCCGTATGCTAGTAATTTGAGTTCTCTCTCTTCTTCTCTTCACTAGCATCGCTAAGGGTCTGTCGATTTTGTTTATTTTTTCAAAGAACCAACTTTTAGTTTTGTCAATTTTTTCAATTGTTTCTTTTGTTTCGATTTCATTAATTTCAGCTCTGATTTTAATTATTTCTTGCCTTCTACTTCTTTTGCTGTTGTTTTGCTCTTCTTTTTCAAGGATTTTGAGATGAAGTATGAGATCATTTATTTGTTGGTTTTTTCTTTTTTTAAGGAATGAACTCCAAGCAATGAATTTTCCTCTTAGAACTGCTTTCAATGTGTCCCATAGATTCCGATATGTTGTGTCTGTGTTTTCATTTATCTCTAAGAATTTTTTAATTTCCTCCTTGATGTCTTCTATAACCCATTGATCATTCAGTAACCTATTGTTCATTCTCCAATTGATGTATGCTTTTTCCTTCCTTCTTTTATCGTTGATTTTCAGTTTCATTCCATTATGATCAGATAAGATGCATGGTAATATCTCTACTCCTTTATATTGTCTAAGAGTTGCCCTGTGACATAATATATGATCTATTTTTGAGAAGGATCCATGTGCTGCTGAGAAAAAAGTGTAACTGCTTGATGTTGGGTGGTATACTCTATATATGTCAATTAGGTCTAGGTTATTAATAGTGTTATTGAGTTCTATAGTTTCCTTATTCAACTTTTGTTTGGAAGATCTGTCCAGTGGCGAGAGAGGTGTGTTGAAGTCTCCCATGATTATGGTGTGGTGGTCTATTAGACTCTTGAACTTGAGAAGAGTTTGTTTGACGAACATAGCTGCACCATTGTTTGGGGCATAAATATTTATGATTGTTATGTCTTGTTGGTGTATGGTTCCCTTAAGCAGTATGTAGTGTCCCTCTTTATCTCTTTTGATTAACTTTGGCTTGAAATCTATTTTATTTGATATGAGTATGGACACGCCTGCTTGTTTCCGAAGTCCATATGAGTGATATGATTTTTCCCAACCTTTCACCTTCAGCCTATGTATGTCTTTTCCTATCAAATGCGTCTCCTGTAGGCAGCATATTGTTGGGTCTTGTTTTGTGATCCATTCTACTAGCCTGTGTCTCTTAATTGGTGAGTTTAAGCCATTAACATTTAGGGTTATTATTGAGATATGGGTTGTTCTTCCAGCCATATTTGTTTATTTCTGTTACTAAACATTGTTTGTTTTCCTCTTTGATTGTTTCCCCCCCCCCTTTACTGTCCTACCTCCCACTGTTGGTTTTCATTGTTATTTTCCATTTCCTCTTCCTGTAATACTTTGGCTAGGATGTTTTGAAGAGATGGTTTTCTAGCTGCGAATTCTTTAAACTTTTGTTTATCGTGGAAGGTTTTAATTTCATTCTCCATCCTGAAGCTTAATTTCGCTGGATACACAATTCTTGGTTGGAACCCATTATCTTTCAGTGTTTGAAATATGTTATTCCAGGATCTTCTAGCTTTCAGAGTCTGTGTTGAAAGATCAGCTGTTATCCTGATTGGCTTGCCCCTAAATGTAATCTGCTTCCTTTCTCTTGTAGCTTTTAAAATTCTCTCCTTATTCTGTATGTTGGGCATCTTCATTATAATGTGTCTAGGTGTGGATCTCTTATGATTTTGCACATTCGGCGTCCTGTAGGCTTCTAGGATTTGGGATTCTGTCTCATTCTTCAAGTCTGGGAAGTTTTCTTGTATTATTTCATGGAATAGACTGCTCATTCCTTTGGTTTGGAGCTCTGTACCTTCCTGTATCCCAATGACTCTTAAGTTTGGTCTCTTAATGTTATCCCATATTTCTTGGATGTTCTGCTCATGGTTTCTTAACAGTCTTGCTGAGCTGTCTATGTTCTTTTCCAGTTGAAATACTTTGTCTTCATTGTCTGATGTTCTATCTTCTAAGTGTTCTACTCTGTTGGTAGTATTCTCCATTGAGTTTTTAAGTTGGTTTATTGCTTCCTGCATTTCTAGGATTTCTGATTGCTTGTTTTTTATAACCTCTATCTCCCTGTATAGTTGATCCTTTGCTTCCTGGATTTGTTTGCGTAATTCGTTGTCGAAGTGATCTTTCATTGTCTGATTTTGCTGTTTAATGTCTTCCTTGATACTCCAGATCATCTGAAGCATGTATATCCTGAATTCTTTATCTGACATTCCATCTGCTGCAGCTGTTACCTCTTCTAAAGTTGCGTTGACCTGCATTGCTTGTGGTCCTTTCTTTCCTTGTCTTTTCATACTGCTTGCGTATCTTTCCTGCAGGTGCGGGCGGCGGCTCTGCTCTCTCCTTATTCCAATTGGGGTGTCGTGGCTACCACGCCGGCAGGTCACTGGGCCTGTTCTGGGAGCTGGTGGCGGCTCTGTTCTGCCCCTACTCCAATTGGGGTGACGTGTCTGTCGTACCAGCAGGCCACTGGGCCTGTCCTGCTGGTCGGTCGCAGATCTGCCCACCTTTCGGGCACGAGTGGAGGCTCTGCTTTGCCCCTACTCCAATTGGGGTGTCGTGACTACCCCGCCTGCAGGATGCTGGGTCTGTTCCTGGCAAGGGAGGCGACTCTGCTCTGTCACTACTCCAATTAGGGTGGTGTTTGTACCCCGCCGGCAGGCTCCTGGGCCTGATCCGCCGGTCTGTTGTAGGTCTGCCTACCTTGAAGGCGCGGGCGGCGGATCTGCCCTGCCCCTCCTACCACGCCTGCGGACCCCTGGGCCTGATCTGCAGGTTGATCACTGGTCTGCTCACCCTGCGGGCACGGGTGGCGGTTCCGCTCCACCCCCACTCCAATTGGGGTCACGTGACCACCACACCGGCAGGGCCTGATCCGGGCGTGGGATAAGGATCTGCTCTGCCCCTACTCGAGTTGGGGTGACGTGTGTACCACACTGGCAGGCCACTGGGCCTGACCCGCCAGGCTGTCACAGGTCTGTTTACCTTGCAAGCGCGAAGGGCGGCTCTGCCCTGCCCCTCCTACCACGCCCATGTACTACTGGGTCGTGGGTCTGCCCACCTGGCGGGTGTGGGTGGCGGCTCCGCTCCGCCCCCTCTCCAATTGGGGTCACGCGGTCACCACGCTGGCGAGCCGCTGGGCCTGCTCCGGGGGCTGGCGGCGGCCCGGCTCCTTCCCTCCGGCTCGAGGACAAATTGAGGAGACTCGGGTGACTGAGCCTCACCCCCCTTACCAGAAGACCAACTGCTTATGTCACCGCTGGTATTGATGAAGATCTCTCCTCCACCGCTTTCTGCTGACATCAGATCTCTGCCATGTTGGTATCCTATGCGAATGGCAGCATTTCGTTCCCCTTGCCAGGCAACCCAAGCAATGGGTGAGTCCTGACCTGCCCTCAGCAGGACCCGGACCGAGACACAGTTTCCGCGGGCTCCTAGCCCCGGTCCAGGGAAGTTCCGGGAGCCGGAACTCGGCCGCTCCGTGCTCGGTGTAAGCTCCTATAAGTGTAGGCTCCAAGAAGCAGCCCCCGCGGGCTCAGTTCCGGGAGCCGGAATTCGGCCGCTTAGTGTTTGGTGTATGCTCTGATAGTAGCAGGGTCCAAGAAGCAGCCTCCGCGGGCTCCGCAGCCCTGAGCCAGGGCGGTTCCGGGACGGTTCCGGGAGCCGGAACTCGGCCGCTCTGTGCTCGGTGTAAGCTCCTATAAGTGTAAGCTCCAAGAAGCAGTCCCCGCGGGCTCAGTTCCGGGAGCTGGAATTCGGCTTCTTGGTGTTTCGTGTTTGCTCTGATATTAGCAGGGTCCAAGAAGCAGCCTCCGCAGGCTCCGCAGCCCGGAGCCAGGGCGGTTCCGGGACGGTTCCGGGAGCCGGGACTTGGCCGCCCCGCGCTCCGTGTTCACTCCGATAAGATCAGATTTTAAGAAGCCCCCAGGCGCTGAACCCTAGCAATCTGTCTGCAAGCCGCAGGCGAATTGCAGCCTGAAATTACCTGTTCTATGGCTGAATGAGCTGCGGTCAGTCAAAAACAGGTGTGGTGATGTCAGTTTACCAACATGGTGGCTGCTGGCCTCCTCTGTGGTCTGACCGGTGTGGAGAACCGAGATGGACCGCTTCCTTCCCCGTCTCGAACCCAGAATTCAGCCCTGAGTGCGGTGCTTGCGCGTCTGGCAGAAACTGCAGCGCTGTAACCCTGCGTCTCTATCCCAGCGCGCCTTGCAGACTCTAGCCGCGGGGCAATTTGCTGAATAAGCAGTTTTACCCTCCGTGCGACAAACCTCTCGCGTTTGAGTCCCCGTAGCCGATCCTCATGCGATGGAAATCCTTCCTCCAGGTTCCGGCGCACCCCACTATTGCTGGAAATTCCTATCAAGATATCCTTTAGCCGTCCTGACTTGTCATACTCCCACACAGTGAAGCAGCACACGGGGGTAATGCACTCCCCTCGCCGCCATCTTCCCTCCTCCTGTCGGTTGGTAGTCTTTGATGGCTTCTTCTATTTCCTCAATTGATATTGATCTGTTTAAGTTGTATGTATCCTCCTGACTCACTCTGGGCAGATCATATGACTTAAGAAATTTTTTGATGCCTTCACTATCTTCTATTTTATTGGAGTATAAGTTTTCAAAATAATTTCTAATTATCTTCTGTATTTCTGTAGTGTCTGTTGTGATATTGCCTTTTTCATCCTGTATGCTAGTAATTTGAGTTCTCTCTTTTCTTCTCTTATTAGTATGGCTAAGGGTCCATCAATCTTATTTATTTTTTCAAAGAACTAACTTTTAATTTTGTCAATTTTTCAGTTGTTTCTTTCATTTCAATTTCATTGATTTCAGCACTGATTTTAATTATTTCTTGCTTTCTACTGCTTGCTGTTGTTTTGCTCTTCTATTTCTAGGTCCTTGAGATGAAGTGTGAGATCATTTGTTTGTTTTTTTTTTCTTTTTTTGAAGAATGAACTCCAAGCAATGATTTTTTCTCATAGAACTGCTTTCATTGTGTCCCATAGATTTCAATATGTTGTGTCTGTGTTCTCATTTATCTCTAAGAATTTTTGTAATTTCCTCCTTGATGTCTTCTGTAACCTATTGATCATTAATTAACATATTGTTCATTATCCAAATGATGTAGAATTTTTTCTTCCTTTTTTATTGTTGATTTCCATTTTCATTCCATTATGATTGGACAAGATACATGGTATTATCTCTACTCCTTTATAATTGCTAAGAGTTGCCCTATGGCATAATATAAGGTCTATTTTTGAGAAGGATCCATGTGCTGCTGAGAAAAAAAGTATTTCTGCTTGATGATGGTTGATATATTCTATATTTCTTGGTTAAGTCTAGGTTATTAACTGTGTTATTGAGTTCTATAACTTCTTTATTCAACTTTTGTTTGGAAGATCTGTCCATTGGTGAGAGAGATGTGTTAAAGTCACCCATAATTATTATGTTGTGATCTATTTGTCTCTTGAACTTGAGGAGAGTTTGTTTTATGAACATAGCAGCACCATTGTTTGGGGCATATATATTGATGATTGTTATGTCTTGTTGGAGAACGGTTCCCTTTAACAGTATATAGTGTCCTTCTTTATCCCTTTTGATTAACTTAGGCTTGAAGTCAATTTTATTTGATATGAGTATGGCCACCTCTGCTTGCTTCCGAGGTCCATGTGAGAGGTATGATTTTTCCCAACCTGTGTATGTCTTTTCCTATCAGATGAGTGTCCTGAAGGCAGAATATTGTTGGATCTGTTTTTTTTTTTTTTAATTCAGATTACTAGCCTAGGTCACTTAATTGGTGATTTTAAGCCATTAACATTTAGGATTACTATTGATATATGGTTTGTACTTCCAGTCATGTTTGTTTATTATTATTTTTTTAATTTGGATTGTTTTTCCTCTTTGATTAGTTTTTTCCCTTTACTGACTTACTTCCCACTGTTGGTTTTGGTTGTTGTTTTTCATTTCCTCTTCGTGTAGTGTTTTGCCCCAAATGCTTTGCAGTGCTGGTTTTCTGGCTGTGAATTCTTTTAGCTTTTGTTTATCATGGAATATTTTTATTTCATTGTCAAATCTGAAGCTTAATCTTGCTGGATACAATATTCTTGGTTGGCATCCATTGTTTTTCAGCATTTGAAATACATTGTTCCAGGATCTTCTCACTTTTAGTGTCTGTGATGAAAAATCAACCATTAACCCAATTGGTTTACCCCTAAATGTAATCTGCCTCCTTTCTGTTGTTGCTTTTAATATTCTCTCCTTTTTCTGTATATTGAATATCTTCATAATAATGTGTCTTTGAGTGGGTTTCTTGTGGTTTTGTACATTCGGCATCCTGTAGGCTTCTAGGATTTGGATTTCCATTTCATTTTTCATGTCTGGAAAGTTTTCTAAAATTATTTCATTTAACAGATTGCTCATTCCTTTGGTTTGGACCTCTATACCTTCCTCTATCTCAATGACTCTTAAGTTTGTTTGTTTGTTTTATAATATCCCATATCTCCTGGATGTTTTGCTCATGGTTTCTTACCAGCCTTTCTGAGTTGACTAGACTCTTTTCGAGATGATATATTTTGTCTTCATTGTCTGATGTTCTGACTTCTACTTGGTCTACTCTACTGGTGGTATGCTCATTTGAGTTTTTTATTTAGTTTATAATTTCCTTCATTTCTAGGATTTCTGTTTGATTTTTTTATAACCTCTATCTCCCTGTAGAGTTGTTCTTTCACTTCTTAAATTTGTTTATGTAATTCATTGTCGAAGTGATATTTCATTGTTTGCATTTGCTGTCTAATATGCTCTTTAAGATTCCATACCATCTAAATCAAGTATGTCTTGAATTCTTTATCTGACCATTTCTCTGATGCATCTATCATCTCCTGTAAATTTAAGTTGTCCTGCATTGTTTATGTTCCTTTTCTTCCTTGTTTTTTTGTTTTTGTTTTTGTTTTTGTTTTAATGATGCTCCCATTTCTTTCCAGCTCTGTTTTGGCTGCTGTATTATTATTTTCTCCTATAAATTTGTTTTGGTTTTGTATAGCTCCAAGAACTCTCTTTTGTGATGGGAGACAATGTCTAGAGATGTTGGGTTTAATTTTAAATTAAAGTAAATTCATTAGTTTCATAAGAGTCATACAGATTCTGATGGCATATAGAGAACTGAGGTTTGGTCTTAGGACTTTATGTTTAGGTCGGAAGATGTGATGGTATGGGGGTTAGTATATCTTAGCTTCTTTGGAGGATTGCTCTAATGAAGGGGGATATTAACATGAGAATAGACAGGAGTATTTAGGGGTAGCCTAGGACTTAGGAGCACTATAGACAGCCTCAGAACATTCACCTATTTGCATTTAGTAAATTAGTAATGCTTGGGAGGAAAGGTAGGGGAAAGGGAAGGAAGAAATCAAGAAAGAGAAAGAAAGAGAAAAAAGAAAAAGAAAAAAAAATAAAAATTAAAATTAAAATAAAAAACAAAATGCACTCTTAGAGTTCTATTTTCTTCTCTTCCAGTAGGTGGAGTTGTGCTTTCTGGACTAAATCTCTGCCCTCAGGATGTAGGAAACAATCTTTGGGAGGTGGCTCTCCCTCCCCAGCAGGATGTCTCTCTAATCCCAGTCACTTAGGGTTGCTCTGGTCTCTAGCCCCCTCACTTCTCCTGCTCACCAGGCCCTACTTACTGAGGCACTTCTCACTGTTCTATCTACACTCTGGGCCTGCAGTTTCCTGGATTCCCTGCTCTCTTGAATGACTGGGTGCTCTCTTTGTTTGTTGTTCACCCAGACCTCATGGTTGTGGAGCGTGGGAGTTGGAAACCGACAGCCTATTCTGTCGAATTCCCTCTGATGGCCACGTCCCTGAGAGCAGGCGAGAAAGGTTTCAGTTTTCGCTGCTGTTGGGAGGGGGAGTTGGAGTTCAGGTGCCTTTTCTGTTTCCCTCAGCTCTGATATTCACACCCACAGAGAGCTGGGGAGAGATTTCCTGAGTTCTCTCAGCTGTATGGGGGCGGGGGGCTGAGTGTCATACACCTGTTCTGTCGCCAAATTAGCTGCATTGCGATCCGATCTGCCGAATGCTGATGACATCAGTTCTCTAATATGGTGGCCAAGGGTTTCCTTGCCCAGGTGTCCGGTGAGGAGGGTGGATCTGGGTCCTTTCTCTCCTAAGTCCCAACTTCAGATCTCGGTCTGGTGCCCTGTGGAGGCACGGTTGGCAGATCCTCACAGGATCTAAAGTTCCATTTCTCTGTGCTGCTGGCAGATCTCTGCACTGCTCAATTGCCTCTAGCTGTAGCAGGTTGCTGTTCAGCAAGCCAGTACCTCCGTGCACAGGGTGGCTCAGATTCACTCATATCTGAGCCATGTGGCTGCCCCTCAGATGTTCAAACTCTTCCCTTAGGTTTCATTGTAGCCCAACATCACTGAATATTCCTGACAAGACAGCATCCGGCTGCTCTGAACTCACTCACTGCTGGTGCAGCAGCGCAGGTCATGGGGTGCTATTTACCTACCCGCCGCCATCTTTCCAACCTCAAGGGCTTATTTTCTAAGTGTTAATATATTTAAACAGTATTGAGAACTTGATGTAGTTAAACTCTTACATGACTCAGGTGTAAATATGCCATTTCTGTAGAAGAGGAAACTAAGGTGGTTACAGCACAGTGTAAAATTGTGTGCTGCATGTGAGCACCTGTGTTTGATCTCAGTCACAGCAAGAAGAAATCAACTAAACAAAAACAGACTGGGAAATTCCACAGTATAAATTACCTATTTGAATCAATATGTAGGTGAGAAGGAAAGAAGAGGGACGAGGACTTAAGCTGCGCTAACCAAATAAAATGGGTGCTTCTGGTTGGAGCCTGACTTGTTCAGCTCGAACTATGAACATTACCTGGAGTGATTGGAGACATTTCATGTTGATTGGACATTTAATATTAAGAAACTACTCTTGCCTATTTTCAATGTGATAATAACATTGTGACCATATTAAAGAGTTCTTTCAATTGTGAGACTAAAATTTTTATTGAAAAAATAAAACAGCTGTTGCTGAAGCTCATTGGGTAATCTTCAAACAGTGGGGGGCCATCTAGGAAGTGTGGTGATGACTGCATGAGCAGTTGGTGGCTGTGCTCCCCACAATCCTCAGGGATGCATGGAAAGCATGTGGCCTGCAGCTTCCAGGAGCCTCTGAGTGAGGGCTGCCCAGGAAAAAAATGTCCAGCACTACCCAGAATTCTCAGGGAGTATGAGCATGTGGCATGTAGCTCCCTGGAGCCTCTGTGTGAGCACTACACAGGAGAGATAGGTTACACTACCCAAAATCTTCAGGGGTCTACAACTCCAAGAGGCCTCCCTGGTGAGAGCTGGTCAGATAGGATAGACTGAATTATCTGCAGTTTCCTCTGGTGATGGTGGGAGTGGGCCTTTTCAGCTCCCAGAGCTTTTTTGAGATTTTGCTTCTGAACCACAGGTTTTCTTCACCTTGACTGTCCTTTATGTGCTAGCATTTAATTTGTTTTCTTGAAACCCATGGCCTTGAAACTGAGACTGTCCCTGGATTTCACTCTGTCTTAAAGACAATATTTACCAGAGGCTTCCTGGTGGCTTCTGATTCTGGCGTTTAACCTAAGGGCACATATATGACCAGCTCTGTTCATGCTCATATGGCCACTCAGGACCTGGTATTTCATGCCTGTGATGTTGCTGGTCCCCAGGCTACAGCAGTGCTTTGCCTGGTCAAATGCTTTGCCTGGTCAAATGATCTTAAAGAAGATCCCAAATCACTTTTTATCCTCTCCTGAATTTTCTTATTTTTCTCCTCTTCTGAATTTTCACTTTTGTTGATGTCAAAGATAACCAGACAAAAGTCCTAGGAGTGGGAAAAGATTTTATTCAGTAACCACTGATGGTACAAGAAGGAAATGTGCTCTCTTTCCACCTGTGCAGAGGTGATTTGGAACTTTTCAAAGAAAGAATGAGGGAGTTCAAGCATGTGAGTTTGGAAGTCAGTGATGTGCAAAAGAATAAAGTGATCATTGGTGTGGGTGTGTCCATGCCAGTGGTGCTGGTAGTTTTGTTTATGGCTCTCCCTGCAGAGACTGCAGATGGCTTGTCTTTCTGGATGGTTGTGTTTGAAAAAAGTTGCTCTCTGCTCTGAGCAAGACCTTTCCGAGCCACACATATTCTAGTCTTAGCCCTTCAAAAAGGGAGGTCAGAGGCCCATGGTCAGGGGTTGGTTCGGGCATGGTTGGTTTCTGGCTGCCCTGAGCTTTCCTTAAGCAGACAATGAAAGGAGGTGTGGAGGTTGTGTCCTTCTGGGGTCACCCCAAGGACATGTGTTTTTGTGCATGTGTTTTTGAGTGTGTGTGGACAAGCATATGTGTGACTGAATACATGTTCAACTACATGTGCCCATGAATGCATGTGTGTGTGTGTGTGTGTGCACATGAACATCCTCTTAGGGGCACTGAGGGGATGAAGCAAGTTTGCAGAATAGGACTAAATGAGAAAGAATCTTCACCACAGCCTCCCAGCTGTGGCGATACATCAGTTTCTCCTGATGGGCCACTTGTGGGATTGTTCTCCACTTCAGGCAGCAAATATTTGGTGGCATGCCATTTCTGATAGATGTTCAACAAATAAGAGATGGAGACTTTAACACATCTTTCCCCCTTCTACATCCCTATCCCCACTTCATCAAAAGTCAGCTGACTGAAAATAAGGTTGGCTAGTTAAACATGCAATATGGTGTGATGGTGCTTTTCTCCATCAGCCTTAAGGAAGGATGATTGGCAAATAGAAATTGTTCACACTCAAGGGGCATGGGTGGTGATGTGAAACATATTTGCACAGTGCATTTATCTCCAAAGTCAAACTGTGCATGGTAACTGTGCACAGGTGATGATTTGAAACACATTTACAGAGGTGACTGATGTGTGGTGCTCTCACCTGCTGCAGATGAGGGGGGATGCCAGTGAGCAGAGCTGGGTGGTGCTTAGAGGGGTGCAGGTGAGGAAGGGCCCAGTGAGCAGGGAGGACTCTGCTCCTCTCTCTCTCTCTCTCTCTCTCTCT